>NC_068934.1:19716311-20019342 GCF_023091745.1 Budorcas taxicolor | reverse complement strand
AGTTATGTGGAAAATGGTACAGATATTCTAGAGAGTATATGGAGTTCCTAAGAATCTAATGTGTCCTGATAGAATATTATAAGTCATAATTTTAGTTACAAAGGTTTTTTAAAATTTTTTAAATTTATTTATTGTACTTTACAATATTGTATTGGTTTTGCCATACATTGACTTGAATCCACCATGAGTGTACAAGTGTTCCCCATCCTGAACCCCACTCCCACCTCCCTCCCTATCCCATCCCTCTGGGTCATCCCAGTGCACCAGCCCTGAGCACCCTGTATCATGCATTGAATCTGGACTGGTGATTCATTTCACATGTGATAATTTACATGTTTCAGTGCCATTCTCCCATATCATGCCACACTTGCCCTCTCCCACAGAGTCCAAAAGACTGTTCTATACATCTGTGTCTCTTGCTGTCTCGCATACAGGGTTATCGTTACCATCTTTCTAAATTCCATATATATGCGTTAGTATACTGTATTGGTATTTTTCTTTCTGGCTTGAAGGTTTTGATATATTATAGCAGTAAGCAGATTTAAACTTGCCTTCTTTAAGTCTTTGGTAATATACACAGTTATGGTTTCACTTTGATGCCTTTGTAAAAATGCTTCCTCTTCAAGAAAATTTATGAAAAAGACTTTCAGATAAATACAAGTTTCTGACTTTTAGAAAATAATAGTGAACTGAGTTAAAAAAAAACACTGAATTTGAATAAGAAACCTCAAGATTTCATAAAGCTGTTAACAAAAGGGATTAGTTACATAGAACTGAGGAAACTGGTAAATATGGTTGTAATTTTTATGGTCTCTATCTCAAAGGATTACTGGTTTAAAACTGTGTTTTCTAGGTGTAAGAAAAAAACTTCAATTAATTATGACTTGCAAAAAATTGGTAGATCGTGCCTTTTGAAATATTAATCTTTTTCTCTCTACCTGGTTGATTCTGCCAGTAACATATGGTTGTCTCAAAGATTAAGCTGTGCATAACTGTGCATGGCCAGTACAATGAAACTGCAGATAGCTCATTAAATCAGTTTGGTTCCTTTGGTCACTCGATTATTAAAACTGGGCTATAACTAGTTATACTAATCATTAGCTAAATTTGTTCTTTGTTTACAAACTGGCTTTGTATCTCTGCATTGCATTATGTCATTGTCTGTGTTACTTATATACTGTTTAATTTGTAAGATTGTTGTTCTTACAGTAACCAGTGTGTCAATCAGGCCTCCAACAATATTTCTATGACTAAACATTCAAAGGAAATAATTGTAATAGTGTGATTCTAGATATGGGAAGAAGTAACAAAGGAAAATGTCTGATGGATTTGAGTTAGAAAGAATCCAGAGAATTTTAATTATTGATGAGGCCTGGTCCAAACTTAACACCTATAGTGACATATCAATAATTTTTTAAATGAACTTGGATGAGGCTTCCAGTGGATTGGGACATATGTTGATCATGAAATGTTTCCCAATAATGGTCATTCATGACCAGGAGTGGAAGACCAGAGAAATGAAATAAGCAAATGCAGCCCTTCAGTGTGAGCCAGTGAGCCCTGAGAAAGGGGAATGCCTGCCACCTAGCAGTCCTTAGACTGCAGCCACTCCAACCACTCCCTATGGTTAACCTTGAGGAAACTGAGGAAGCAGAATTACAGGCCCCAGTTAGATAAGATAAATAAGTTAGATTTAATGAACCCTGACTCTTGCATCTTCCCATGCATAGAAAAGTGCTAAAATTTTAAACTTGAGATGCTTGCTGCCTCTTATATTTGAAGTTCAATATTTCTAAATCTGCAGGTGTAAAGTAGGCACTTTCCCAAGAATAAAACAAGGAAGAGAAGCAATGCTTCCTAAGGCCCACTTGACTTCACACTCCAGAATGTCTGGCTCTAGGTGAGTGACCATACCATCATGGTTGTCTAGTTGTTAAGACATTTATGTTCAATTCTTCTGTGTATTCTTGCCACCTCTTCTTAATATCTTCTGCTTCTGTTAGGTCCATACCATTTCTGTCCTTCATCGTGCCCATCTTTGCATGAAATATTCCCTTGGTATCTCTAATTTTCTTCAAGAGACATATTTAAATGCATTTTTTATTTACCTTCTTATTTTGCCTTAAAATTGTTTTATATGTAATACTTTGTTTACATGTTATTGAGCTGTGCTAGTCTGTTGGCTCATGAGTTCACAAAGGGCACCACACATCTTTTTATTTCACTTAATCTCCATCACAACTATGTTACCTCCTATGAGTCTCAGATTGGTTAAATGACACAAGTACTAAAGAGCTCTGCTCTAATCTATGAGCTTCTAGAACATGATAGAACATAGGGAAGTGCTGAGGAAAGGACACATGATGGGCATAAGTTTCACATAATTTTTTTAATTGGTTTATCTTACAGAATTAAGTAATTAATTTTAAATAAATAAATGTGTCAACCATTTTCTTAGTATATTTTAAATACATTTCAGTATTTAAATGGTTTTTACAAAAAAAATTGCAAAGACGGTACAGAAAGTTTCCAAATGTTCAAAAACCAGTTTCCCCTTTTATTAACATACTATATAAGTATGGTATATTGGATACAATTAATGAATCTATGCAGATAGATTATTATTAACTAAAGTGTATTTTATTTACATTTCCTTAGTATTTGCTTACTGTCCCTTTTCTGTTCCAGGATCCTGTGCAGGATAATGCATTACATTTATTCTTTGTTTTTCCCTAAGCTTAATATCAGCTTGCTGCTGCTGCTAAGTCGCTTCAGTCGTGTCCGACTCCGTGCGACCCCACAGACGGCAGCCCACCAGGCTCCGCCATCCCTGGGTTTCTCCAGGCAAGAACACTGGAGTGGGTTGCCATTTCCTTCTCCAATGCAGGAAAGTGAAAAGTGAAAGTGAAGTCACTGAGTCGTGTCCAACTCTCAGCAACCCCATGGACTGCAGCCTACCAGGCTCCTCCGTCCATGGGAGTTTCCAGGCAGGAGTACTGGAGTGGGGTGCCATTGCCTTCTCCTAATATCAGCTTAGGGATGATCAAGACCATCCCCAAGAAAAAGAAATGCTAAAGGCAAAATGGTTTTCTGAGGAGGTCTTACAAATAGTTGAGAAAAGAATAGAAGCTGAAGGCAAAGGAGAAAAGGAAAGATATACCCATTTGAATGCAGAGCTCCAAAGAATAGCAAGGGAAGATAAGAAAGCCTTCCTTAGTGATCAATGCAAAGAAATAGAGGAAAACAATAGAATGAGAGAGACTAGAGATCTCTTCGAGAAAATTAGAGATACCAAGGGAATATTTCATGCAAAGATGGGCACAATAAAGGACAGAAGCGGAAGATATTAAGAAAAGGTGACAAGAATACACAGAAGAACTATACAAAAAAGAGTTTCATGACCCAGATAACCACGATGGTTTGATAACTCACCTAGAGCCACATACCCTGGAATGCAAAGTTAAGTGGGCCTTAGGAAGCATCACTATGAAGAAAGCTAGTGGAGGAGATGGAACTCCAGTTGAGTTATTTCAGCCTAAAAAATGATGCTGTTCAAGTGCTGCATTCAGTATCCCAGCAAATGTGGAAAACTCAGCAGTGGCCACAGAACTGGAAAAGGTCAGATTTCACTCCAGTATCAAAGAAAAGCAATGCCAAAGAATGCTCAAACTACTGCACAATTGCACTCATCTCACATGCCAGCAAAGTAATTCTCAAAATTCTCCAAGACAGGTTTTAACAATATGTGAACCGTGAATTTCAGATGTTCAAGCTGGAAGGCAGAAAAGGCAGAGGAACCAGAGGTCAAATTGCCAACATCTGTTGGATCATCAAAAAAACGAGAGAGTTCCAGAAAAACATCTACTTCTGCTTTACTGACTACGCCAAAACCTTTGACTGTGTGGATCACAACAAACTCTGGAAAATTCTTAAAGAGGTGGGCATACCACACCACCTGACCTGCCTCCTGAAAAATCTGTATGCAGGTCAAGAAGCAAAAGTTAGAACTGGATATGGAACAACAGACTGGTTCCAAACTGGGAAAGAAGTACGTCACGGCTGTATATTGTCACCCTGCTTATTTAACTTATATAGAGAGCACATAATGAGAAGTGCTGGACTGGATGAAGAACATGCTGGAATCAAGATTGCTGGGAGAAGTATCAATAACCTCAGATATGCAGATGACACCACCATTATGGCAGAAAGCAAAGAACTAAAGAGTCTCTTGATGAAAGTGAAAGTGGAGAGTGAAAAAGTTGGCTTACAACTCAGCATTCAGAAAACTAAGATCATGGCATCCAGTCCCATCACTTCATGGCAAATAGATGGGGAGACAGTGGAAACAGTGACAGACTTTATTTTTCTGGGCTCCCAAATCACTGCAGATGATAGCTGCAGCCATGAAATTAAATGATGTTTGCTTCTTGCAAGCAAAGCTATGACCAACCTAGACACCATATTAAAAGGCAGAGGCATTACTTTGCCAACAAAGGTCCATCTAGTCAAAGCTATGGTATTTCCAGCAGTGATGTATGGATGTGAGAGTTGGACTGTGAAGAAAGCTGAGCACCGAAGAATTGATGCTTTTGAACTGTGGTGTTGGAGAAGACTCTTGAGAGTCCGTTGGACTGCAAGGAGATCCAACCAGTCCATCCTAAAGGAAATCAGTCCTGAATATTCACTGGAAGGACTGATGCTGAAACTGAAACTACAATACCATGGCCATCTGACACAAAGAACTAACTCATTGGAAAAGACCCTGATGCTAGGAAAGATTGAAGGCGGGAGGAGATGGAGACAACAGAGCATGAGATAGTTGGATGGCACCACCGACTCAATGGTTATGAGTTTGAGTAAGTTCCCTGAGTTGGTGATGGACAGGGAAGCCTGGCATGTTGCAGTCCATGGGATCACAGACAACTGAGTTGGACAGCTGAGCAACTGAACTGAACTGACCCCTGAGCTGCTCTTGGCTGTGACTATTTCTCAGATTTCCTATGTTTTTGATGACTCTGATAGTTTTAAGGGGTACTAGTCAGATATTTTGTAGAATGCCCCTCTATTGTCATGTCTGATATTTTCTCATGATAAAACCGAGTTCAGAAGTTTTGGGGAGAAAGATCACAGAGATAAAAATGCAATTTGTATTACATCATACATCATTTTTATTACACACATACTATGGACATGATTTATGTCTGTTGATGCAGACCTTGATATTGTGTGGCTGAAAGAGTTATTGTCAGGTTTTCATTGCAAAATTACTGTTTATCCCCTTTTCTGTGTTGTACTTTTTGGAAAGAAATCTTCCTTATACACAGTCCATTTGGAGGGGAAAAAAATCACTTCTCTGAGGGAAGAGCATCTACATGAATTATCTGAAGTTCTTTCACTTAGGAGATTTGTCTTTCCTCTGTCATTTATTTATTTATTCATTTAGTTCATTACAATTCTTTGAGAATAAACTCTCTTTTTCCCCTCCAGTCCTGGGAATGCAGGCTGTTATTTTCACAACTACCACTGAGCAGGGGATGGGAATGAAACTGGAGTTAGTTGAAATTTCACAAAATTCTGTTCTTACTGAAAATTGGTCTGAATGTGATCAAACTGGCACCAAGAAAGCAAGTGATGGAAGTATGAAATCAGTGTCATTACTGTACCTGGAAACTTGTGTAGTACTCTGAAAAGATATAAAGAAGGTTTCTTGATCAGATAATATTTTTTTTCCTTCACAATTAAGCTTTACACCTTATTTTATTGTTCATGTGAAAATATATCTAAACAATAAGTATGAATTGTATTCTTCAAAGTACAACAGAATCCTCACAGTACATTTAAATTCAGGGATTATAACAGCAAATGACATAAGATACAGCAGAAGTAAAAGATACCAATGAAAAGCAATTTGGACAAGAAATGCAGATTAAAAAGCAATGGAACAATGCTACTAGAACACCTCAATGCCAGGCTATTTTTTTCCTTCCCTTGTCACTCACTAGCTTAGACTTAAACTGAACTTTAAAGGCTGTGACTGTTGAACCTGCTTAATGGGACAAAGGCTCTTTGCCCGTTTTCAAATTTGTCAGGAATGCTAAAGTCATATTAGGGTATCAATGTCCTATCCAGGAGCTAGAAGGCATCCAAGTGCAAATTACATTCTGCTTGGCACCTGGAGGCTTGGAGAAAGGACTTCTTGCATTTTTCTCTCCTCTGCCAAAAATCTGTTGGGAGAGAATTTTCCAAGAATTCTCAATAAATGCACCTGAAGTCATTATAGATCAGTGATTCTCAACCCGTGCCATGCATTTTAATCACTGTTGAGCTATAAATATTCTCATGCCAAAGTCTCATCTCCAGAGATGCTGATTTAATTGAGCTGGAGTGTATTCTAGGAAGTGATTTTAAAAGCCCCTAGGTATTCTAATTTACAGCCAACGTTGTGAATAATGGATATCCTCAGCCTGGGAATTAAAGGAGACTCTAAAAATAAGCATATTTATTTTTCCCATATTTCTGTCACTAGGTAGGATCATCTCTTACTGAGCCCAGATATCAGTTATAAGATAGCTTGTTTTCTGATCAGCTGTATGCTATTAGCTGATCCTTCCACTCCTTCTAGGATCTACGCTTTAATTAACTCTTTTCTCTACATGCTATCTATTTAAACATATGAATTTAAATATGTATCTTTCCAAGATATGAGCAAGATAATTTTGAGGGTGACAGTGAATGCATAGGAACAAAAACTTCTGCAAAGTTATTATTTGTAAATCTATATATTTGTTTATTTTTGGTAGGCCTTGATGTCTTACACACCTACATCTTAGTAGATATAGCATTTTAGAGACAACAAACATTTTTAATCCTAAAATTCATTTTTCACATCAATACGTGTACATTAATATGTGCATAATTTAAAGTTTTCAGTTTTTTAGTGTTTTTTTGGTTGTAAGTTAAACATTTTTGTGTTTAAGTCCTAATATCATTGAACTAGTAAATATCAATACATTGACTGAAGCTAAACTTTATGACCTTTTAATCGCTTTTCACTTTCATGCATTGGAGGAGGAAATGGCAACCCACTCCAGTGTTCTTGCCTGGAGAATCCCAGGGACGGGGGAGTCTGGCGGGCTGCCGTCTATCGGGTCGCACAGAGTCGGACACGACTGAAGCAACTAGCAGCAGCAGCAGCAACACTGTTATTGGATTTTCCTAGGTGGCGCTAGTGGTAAAGAACTCACCTGCCAATGCAGGCGATATAAGAGACGCAGGTTCGATCATTAGGAAGATCCACTGAAGAAGAAGATGGCAATCCACTCCAGTGTTCTTGCCTGGAGAATCCCATGGACGGAGGAGCCATGTCCATGGTGTCACAGAGTTGGAAATGACAGAAGCAACTTAGCACATACCACTATTGTATTGCTTGGTGTCTGAGAATGGTTTGAGAGCATATGCTAGTAAGTTTTCACTGTTTCATCTACCTTGGGAACTATCAAATAAGAACATTACTCATAGAACTAGATTCCTTGGGATATAAGCTTTGAACTATTTTCAAAGGCATTTGTAGCAATCTAAAGAGAAAATTAACTAGTCTTCTACCAAATTAAAAAAGTATATAGAGAAAGAAACAATATTTTTGCTGGAGATTTTACTGTATATAATTCCAATAAGTAATATTTATGTTCAGAGTAAATAGCACTATTGAATTCTTATGACTGTCATATAATACTTATCTGGTTCCAATTTTTAAAAAATATTGTCATTATAATTGTTACAGAATCCCTCCCAGGAGTAAAGGCTTGCTTGGTGTCCCTAAAGTAGCAAATACCAACTAATAAAGGTGATTCAGATTCAGATTATTTTTGTATACCAATTACCTAGGCATAAATCAGAACTACTTCCCCTTATGTTCTCATTGGTGATGAAGCAAGCCATAGTCTTATTAAACCTAAGGGCATATTTTGCTTTGGAGATAAAAATTATTGACCTACTTTCCTTCTGCTTCTTTTTCTCCTATGAAAATCACTAAGCATAAAATGCCAAGTATAAAATTTTATTTCCTTGTAACATGTGGTAAGAATATTTGATGTGATTTATGTTTTCCTCTCCAGGGCTTATCTATCAATCTATTATGTAGGCCATAAGAGGAAGCCACTAGAAAGTCAATAAAAGAATTTAAGCAGGGGGAAACACTGACAAGATTAAAGTTTTAGAAAGATACCTCAAGTAGTTAAACAGAGGACAAGATCAAGGGACAGGAAGCTGGAAGCAGGGAAAGTAAAAAGATTGCTATATTCTGGGTAATCAATAGAGGGGCAGTGGTAACTAAAAAGAGAGAAGGAGTTGGATTTGAGAAATTCAAGTGTGGTAATGGTAAGAATTTGCAAAGATGTGGAAGCAGTAAAAAAAAAAATGGATCATTCTTCTAAAAAATTTGGTAGTGAAGATAAGGGCAGACAGATCAAAAGAAGCTCCAATTTTTTATGTCAATGGTGTGACCACATTTTTAATTAGGAAGAAGAGGAAGGAGAAACCCTATGTGAGAGAAATTAGTGCAAGTTCCATAGGAAGCTGTGAGGAGTATGGCCATGAGACCAAATACAGGAGCTAGACAGTGAAAGGAGACATACTGGCACTTAAGAAGAGAGATGATTTGATAAGGAAGAGTAAAGAACATGTAACTTTTGATGTAAAAGTCAATCAAAGAAACAAACAACTGAGATGCCAATGACCTGTATTTTCTCCGGGAAAAAATGTACATTTGGAGGAGTCTTTGACCTTGATTAAAAAAACACTGAAGATCTCCATATTAAATCCTGACCCCATACCAAGTGTTCTAACTATAATTCAAATCTTTCCTAGAGAATTTCTCACTTCTGCTAAGGTGTCCAGCTTCTACTTTGTTTTCAAATGCTGAAAAACACAAGGATGAGGAAGCACACTTGCTCTCCAAGAGTGAAATATAGGACATTAGAATAGATAAGGAGTGATATAATTGAAAGTGCCTTTGAACAGGTAGACAAAGAAAAAAAGTAAGCGTGATACCAAAAAGTGATGCACACTAAACTTAAACATTTAATTCAGTTTAAGTTTAGTAAGTTAAAAATATGAATGCCTTAAATTGTAACAGATTACCCTATGAGATTAAACACACTCGTAATTCACTACCTTCTTGAGTGTTCAAGCCTCTTCTAAAGACAGGCACTGTTTCTAATCTGATTTCTATAAGTAATTTTGTATGCAGGTAGAGAGAAGCTAGCACTGCTCTGAGTTTTGGCTGATGCTGACTTTCTGCTGTGCTGCAAGTCATTTGCAAGCTGCGCTGATGAGGACACTCTCACTACTCTCTTTCATGCAACCCTGGGAATGGCTTTGGAATTTATTATCAAATGCCTTTTCTGCTATGATATTAAAGAACTCAACATCAGTGTAAGAAATTTAGTGCCAAGCAACATGTGTGAGTGCAGACTGTGGAGTTTGACAGATTATTGACATCCTGTTTTCTTCTCCTTCATTGCTGAGTGTGTGACACTTTGCACAGTTTACTTGAAGTTTTGAATCATTAATTATTAATGTGATGATTCAAAAACATCACAGTTTACTTGAAGTTTTGAATCATTAACTATTAACGTGATGATTCAAAAACATTGAGTATAATTCAGTAGGATTATATGTTACATTTCTAGCACACTTTCTGGAATGGAGCATTACCAATAGCGTGTATGATAATTTGCTTCAGTCACATCTGACTCTGCGACCCCATGGACAGTAGCCTGCCAGGCTCCTCTGTCCATGGGATTCTCCAGGCAAGAATACTGGAGTGGGTTGCCATGCCCTCCTCCAGAGGATCTTCCCAACTTAGGGATCAAACCTAGGTCTCTTACATTGGCAGGCGGGTTCTTTAACACTACACCACCAGGGGAACCCACAGGGAAACCAGGAATGGAGCACGCCTAGCTGTTAACAGCAGACTCTGAAGCTATACGACCTAGGTTGAATCTCAGTTCTGCCATTTACTAGCTGCATGTAAAAAGACTATATTTCAAAATCAAAGTTGAAGGGAATTTTCATGCTTTTAAAGTAAGACAAATTCTTTATTTTTACATTTTTCAAATAAATCCTAAGCAAGAAGTCTAGTATTTGAACTTAGGTAAGGTGGCTCAGATGGTAAAGAATCTGCCTGCCAATGCAGGAGACCCGGGTTCAATCTCTGGGTCAGGAAGATCCCCTGCAGGTGGGCATGGCAACCCACTCCAGTATTCTTGCCTGGAGAACCCGATGAACAGAGGAGCCTGGTGGGCTACAGTCCATGGGGTCATACACAACTAAGCAACTAAGCACACAGCACAAAAAGAGCAGAACTTGCTCCTTTCTTGCACGTGATAAGTGGCTGCATATTCCCTCTGTACTCAACCTCCTCTTCCCTCTTGGGGGATCACTGACATCCCTGTATAAATCCAGAAATTCAAAGAATTAATTTGAAAAACATCCTTATAGACCAATATTCTCATTTTATAACTCAATGCTATCATTAAAATTATTATTTGTTTCAAACCTCTTGGTGTGAACAGAATGTTACATAACCATCCATGTGAAAGTATCCACTGTAGAAGTCTAAATGGAGTTTGAAAAATTAAATATAAATAAATCAAAATAACTCCAACTTTCACCAAAAGGACTTCTCAAAACCACAAGAAACAAGAGCTTTTTGTATGTGTTGAAATTAGTTTTTTGGATCATGCTGATTAAATGGGGCTTCCAAGGTGGCTCAGCCAGTAAAGAACTTGCCTACAATACAGAAAACCCAGGAGACTTGGGTTCGATCCCTGGGTTGGGAAGATCCCCTGGAGGAGGGCATGGCAACCCACTCCAGTACCCTTACCTAGAAAATCCGCTGGACAGAGGAGCCTGGCTGGCTACAGTCCATAGGGTTGCAAAGAGACTGAAGTGACCTAACACGCATTCACGCTGATTAAACTTTAGGGAACTTGCATTACTGTTTCATCCCCAGTTTAGTGACAGTTAAATCTTAATGATCATGAAGAAAATTTGAACCTTGTTCTTCTGATGATAGTTGAAGTATTCAAGATTTTATGAAATCATGGCAGAAGTTTTGGGAGTCTTCCGTGGTGCTAGCTTTAGGCAATCATATCCTATATGTAGCCATCTTTGATCTTCCATTTATAAAAGCAAAAACATTTTGAGTCTTGAAAAATTCTTAAAATCAAGTGGATGTGTTCCCTATACTAAGTTATGCCCATCAGTTATAATCTTATCAGCAACGCTGCCCATTTGCAAGCATTTGCATTATTTTTTGTGCAGTTATAAATTTGATGTATTCTGTACCTAGTGCAGGTTAAGAGATGATACCACTGTGCATGCATCGATAAACTACATATAATTTTCCTTAAGGGAACCTCAATTATTACAAGATAGTAGCAAGTTTATTTTTGAACATGATCAATATTATTGCAGATTTTACCAGATAGCATAATATATTTAATAGACTGGGCAACTAATTTATTTATAATTTTTCAGACATATAAACTGCATAGTAATCTTTTCTTTCTGTTCATGTTGGGAAATAATTTTTAAATACTTTTCTTTATCAGTAATAATATTACACAGATACTAAAATACTTTGTGTAGTTCTAACTGCCTAAACTTTTAAACTAGAAAACTGGGTTCTTTTTTATCTTTATATATCTAGGACCTAGAATATGGCAGACATTTGAGATGAGACAGTGGACGAAAGGGAGGGACAGTGGAAAGGAAAATTAATAGTAGATACATTTCTAAAATTATAAGTTAAATATGCTTTGGAATTAGATGTCTCATTTTACCTGTAAACTTAACTCCAGTGTATAAAATTTATTGGGATATTTGAAGACCATCACTGCTGCTGCTGCTGCTAAGTCACTTCAGTTATGTCCGACTCTTAGCGACCCCATGAACTGCAGCCTACCAGGCTCCTCCGTCCATGGATTTTTCAGGCAAGAGTACTGGAGTGGGGTGCCATTGCCTTCTCTGGAAGACCATCACTACTAGATCCCAAATGAGTAACTTGTCAGTTCAACTGAAACCTGTATTCTTAGAGTTTTTATTGCCATGTTTTGCATTTTTAATGTCATTAAAAAAAAAATCTTTTGGTCAACAAAGAACCTATACGAGTAATAATAGCAACAACAAATATGCCATCTGCAATAACAGCAACAATAGAAACAGTAGCAGTAAGAAAAATGGTGGCTCAGACAGTGAAGAATCTGCCTGCAATGCAGGAGACCCAGGTTCAATCCCTGGGTCTGGAAGATCCCCTGAAGAAGAGAATGGCTACACACTCTATTATTCTTGCCTGGAGAATCCCATGGAGAGGAGCCTGGCAGGCTACAGAGCACAGGGTCACAAAGAGCTGGGCACAACTGAACAACTAACACTTTCACTTTCATGACCTTTCTAGTTAAAATATCTTACAATGCATACATTTTAATGTTATCACAACAAAACAGAGTATCTCTTATTATACCATATTTTAAACAACAACAAAATGAAACCCTAAATCCAGTCTTTTGAACCAAGTCTAGGCATTTTTCCTCATAGTCTTACGTACACACCTTTAGTGCATTATAGACATTCTAACAAAAACAAGGGTGAAAACTAAGTGTATTTGTTGCTTCACATGCTCTCACAGCTGGTATTTATTGAGCACTCTTGTAACTGAGAAAGCTTTGCTTCAGGAAAGAGTTCATTAGACTCTAGGAACTGAAGAAAGACTCCTCTGGGGAAAGGGAGGCAGGGGAGAAGACCTTAGCCATAGAAACTATTGGTGCTTTTAAAAGAGAATGCGATGTCAGAGGAAATATTTTTAAGCTTTCCTGTAAATTGTAAGTCACCTGTTTAATGAGAAGTATAAGATATGAAATTAACAAAATGATGGTCTTTTAATAACAAGTGCTACAGATGATCAGTTTCCTAAAGGATATATTGTTACATATAATATATTAAAAAAAGTGTCTATTTTTACAGCAATGTTTTCTTGAGGAAATGCTTTTGAGTTAGTACTTGACAAAGCGTGCCACTTCCTAGATATTTTTTAAGCATACATACTGTTTTTATTTTTTAACATTTGTAAAATACTGATAAGCATTCATAATACCAGCATTTAGAGAGAGATGACTAATTTGAAGTATGCACATTTGAAATAATATTAACACATGTATATATTTTAAAACTAAAAAGAACACAGTATTTAATATCTAGAAATAAATAAAATATGCTTCCATGCCATTGAAGAGTTCTCAATCATCCACTTAATGACTGCATTGAATTCCGTCGCTTTTCTCTAATTTTCACATTGTGTTTTACCTCTAACTTTGTTTGTCACAGAGCACATTTATAAATCATTGTCTTGAAAGTTACCTATTGATGAGAAAATTATAGTAGATACTGAGGCAAAAGGAGCAAGTGTGACATTCTTAATTAA
Source organism: Budorcas taxicolor (assembly GCF_023091745.1). NCBI lineage: Eukaryota > Metazoa > Chordata > Mammalia > Artiodactyla > Bovidae > Budorcas > Budorcas taxicolor. The sequence continues at coordinate 20,005,859 of NC_068934.1, read as the reverse complement.
GAAGACCAGGAAACAGCTGAACTATGTGTAGGCTCAGAATATTCTATTGAAAGTGAAAGTCACTCAGTTGTGTCTGACTCTGTGCAACCCCATGGACTATACTGTCCATGGAATTCTCCAGGCCAGAATACTGGAGTAGGTACCTTTTCCTTTCTCCAGGGGAATCTTCCCAACCGAGGGATAGAACCCAGCTCTCCTGCATCCCAGGCAGATTCTTTATCAGCTGAGCCACAAGGGAAGTCCAGAATATTCTAATACTAGCTTTTTAAATATGGAAATGCTAACATATCAGAGTAAGTGAAGTACACTAATATTTGTTTGCCAAACTATTTATAATAACATTATTTATGCTGGTGAAAATGCACTTATTTAAAAGAATGCAGATTAAATTAAAATTTATATTCATACAGTGCATCATTAAATAGCCATTAAATGTGTTGAAAACAAAATATTGGAGATCTTGGGAAATGCTCCAATATATTAGTTACTCAACAGAAATTTGATTCTTTCTAAGGCATATATGAATGATAGCAAATCATATGTGCCATCAAACACAACTTTGAGAAGAGAAACAACTGATTAAAAAATATATATCTGGATTGAAGTACAGCGGATTAAATATATATATATGGATTAAAGTTTTATATGTGATTTTATCTTTTAAATATATTTTAAAAATTCTGTTATTTGAAACATATTATTAATAAAAATATTCACTATTAAATGGAGTCTTATAATAGGTGAGTTTTAAATGACATCTTGTAAGACTTTATAGGAAATCAAGACAGAGTGTTAAATGATGTGTCTGTACATTCTTTCTCCTCTTTGTAACTCCTAAAATCAAATCACTGCCCCTCCAAATTTTGTCACATATGCATGTTAACACAGAATGCATCATTTCCCTTTAGAATTACTCACAAATAACACTTTTGTTCTAGGAGAATTTGTTTTCCCTCACACACTATCCAGTTATCATGGAAACTTGTATCTCAGAAAGCACCTTTGAAATGATTTAATTTTCTTTCCCAATACTAAAAGATTGGCACATTTTCATTAGACAGTAGAAAATATTTGAACTGTTATCACTGATTTGAAAGCCAAAGCTAGTTTCACAAAAGTTTGATAAGTATTCTAACATTTCTAATAAGAAAATAGTTTTGAGATTCATTTTAAATTCTATTAGATATGACTGAAATTGGAATACCTAAAAATAAACAGTATTACACTTTAAAAGCAAAAGATATTTTTATCGATGTTACAATAACAGGAACACCTCTAACTGTAATTCAAAGTCAAGCTTTGTCTTGTGTTCTTATCTTTACTACTACTTGCCAGTTTTTGAAATTAGTTTTATATCCTCATGTACAACTTCATTAAATAAGGCTCTGACTATAAAAACTTCTACCTAAAGTGCAGTTCTATTCAATTATTGGTAAAATATTACAGCTGTTCTAATAAAGTGGGAAACAGAATATTGTAAACATAATTGAGGGCAAAAATTCTTCCACAGAATATTAACTATACCTCTAGCTTCTTGTTTTCTGACTCCTTGCAACCCAACTGTAGCCTGCCAGGTTCCTCCGTCTACGGGATTTTTCCAGGCAAGAATACTAGAGTGGGTTGTCATTTCCTCTTCCAGGAAATCTTCCTGACCTAGGGATCCAACCTGCATCTCCTGAATTAGCAGGCAGATTATCACTGAGCCACTAGGAAAGTTAATTTATGTCATCATCTAATTCCTCAGTTTCACATAATTCCATGTAATGTCCTAAAAAGACAATTCATTGTTTTCTGTGCAGATAACATGCCAAGCTACATTATTGTTTTTCATTCATTGTTATTTTATTCAATAAATAAGGCCCTTTTGCAAGAATGTTAGGGGTCTGCTTGCCATGGTTAAGACACTCTCCCTTACTTTGCTTCACTGTTAAGTAACAATGTCAGGTCCACTGAGGAGAACTGGACTGATCAACTATGGGCAGTGTGGAATTCTGAAGTCTGAATACTAATAGCAATATCCATAATAACAATTAATATCTTAGCAGTTGACAGTAATTGGGCTGGGCTTCCCTGGTGACTCAGATGATAAGGAATTTGCTTGAAATGTGGGAGACTTGGATTTGATTCCTGAGTCAAGAAGATTCCCTGGAGCAGCAAATGGCAACCCACTCCAGTATTCTTGCCTGGAGAATTCCAAGGACAGAGAAGCCTGGTGAGCTACGGTCTGTGGGGTCACAAAGAGTCAGACACGACTGAGCAACTAACAACACTATGCTAAAAATATACAGGCTGGGATGGTTGATTCTCAAAACAATGTTTTTACAGATGTTATCAAACTCATTTAACGAGTTAAAAGAAATCTGAAGCATAGAGAAAGTATATGATTTATTGGGAGTACAGATCTGGCAAACAGTAGAGGCAAGACTTAAATCTTTGTTTATTTGTCTCCAGAATTATCAACAGCTATTACTTTTCCAGAGAAATAGGAGTAAGTATAGAAAAGGACAACTGCAAAGCTTTGGTTTAGAAGAGTTAGGGGAGATTCACTTCTCCAGGGGATCTTCCTGACCTAGGGATTGAACTCAGGTATTGCAGGCATATTCTTTACTTTATGAACCACCAATGAAGCCCCACAAGAAAGGAAAATTGAAAAATCTTGATTTAGAAGAGATAGGGAGACTCTTCACAAGATATAAAAATTTATGAACAGAAGCCCAACAGAATTAGAACTAAAGCAGTGGCGCAAATTCTTGAATGAAGAAATTAGAAACAAAATAAAAGATCTAAAACTATTGCCATAAATATATTTGATACACATATATATTAATTATGGATTCTGGTTAGACATAAATCACCATCAATGCTTTTACTTTCTAGAAAATTAACCCTGAATATTCATTGGAAGAACTGATGCTGAAGCTCTAAATACTTTGACCACCTGATACAAAGAACCAACTCATTTGAAAAGACCCTGATGCTGGGAAAGAATGAGGGCAAGAAGAGTCAGGGATGGCTGAAGATGAAATGGTAAGATAACATCACTGACTCAATGGACATGAGTTTGAGCAAACTCCAAGAGATAGTGAGAGACAGGGAGGCCTGGCGTGCTGCAGTCCATGGCGTCTTAAAGATTTGGACACAATTGAGTGACCAGACAACAACTTGAGGTGATGGGAAGTCCTTCTCCTTAAATGTGGGACACACATACTAACTTCCTTTGCAAGGGAAAATATCTGGAAAGAGCAACTTTACCATGGAGAAACCACCCTTCCTGTCAGGTGATTAGCATTTACAAGCATTCCATGCTGAGAGTACTTGCTCTTGGTATGATTTGGCAAGAATGCACTTTACTTCTGTGTTTTTCCTCCTCCACATCCATAACTTCAGTCTCATCATGGGAAAATAAAAAGTCAACATTCATCTGAGGAGTATTCTACAAAATACTTAACCAATATACCTCAAAATTATCAAGGTCATCAAAAACATGAAAGTTTGTTAAAAGCCTAAGAAGACAGGACTATGAAATGTATTATTCTGGATAAGAGAAAAGAAAAAGGAAAAAAGAGATTAATTCAAGACGAAGGATAGATCATAATGTATGTTGGTAGTTGCACAGTGGTGTCTGACTGTTTGTGATCCTATGTACTGTAGTCCATCAGGCTCCTCTGTCCTTGGGATTCTCCAGGCAAGAATACTGGAGTGGGTTGCCATTCCATTCTCCAAGGAATCTTTCCAACCCAGAGATCGAACCCAGGTCTCCCACATTGCTGGCAGATTCTTTACCTTCTGAGCCACCAGGGAAGACTACTTCACTTATATGCTATTCTGCCTGAAAACCCATAACTTTAGTATAACCATGAGAAAATATCCCAGCATCCCAAATGTGGGGACATTGCTTAAAATACTGCACTAGTATTCTTCAGAATTCTCAAAGATATGAAAAGCAAGGTACTTGAAAAATGGGCACAGATGGAGGATTCCTAGTCATGATTTTTTTTAAAAAATGCAATGTAGGGACTTGCCTGGTGGTCCAGTGGTTGGGAGTCTGCCTTGCAATACAGGGGACGTGGTTTCCCAGGAAACTGGGATCCCATGTGCAGCACAGCAACAAGGCCAGCATGCCACAACTAATGAGCCTGTATGCCACAATTAGAGAGTCTGTGCACCACAATAACAGGTCCCACATGAAACAAACAAGATCCTGGGTGCTGCGATTAAGACCTGACACAGCCAAATAAATAAATTTGAAAAAAATACAACATGGATTCCTGGACTGGATCCAGGAACAGGAAAAGGATGTGAGGGGAAAACTTGTAAAATCTGAATAAAGCCTTGCATATAGACAATAATAATAATGTATCAATATTGATTATTGGTTCTCTAATCACAAACATTTAAAGAAACTGGGTTTTTTTTATGAAGTTGAAAATGTATGTGTATATGTTTCATGTTTTTAAAATGCACTAAAAATTAGCATGTAAAGAAAATTTATAAATTTTCATGTATATCCAAGACTAGGTGTCACCACCAAGAAATGAAAGCAGCCATTGCTACAATAATAGATGAGTTTAATTTTCAATTTACTTTAATGTTATTCCAATACAGTGAGAAAGCAAACACAATTTATAGAGGAGAATCGAGATTGTTTTTTTAGCTTTCTCACATAAACCCAAAATACAATAGAATTGTTCTTGTGTCACAAATGGTGTTTTAATCCTATTCTTTAATTTACCCTTTGGGTAACTAGAATTTTTGGTTTGAATGCCTCAGAAGACTGTTCAAGCTAGTGTTTATTTAATTCTCCTGAGTTTTTATTGGTTTTCTTCTTTGGGAGCACATGTACTTTGGGGCTATGAGGGGAAAATGTATTGGATATTCATTTTAGCCAAAGTAAATGTATGCTTTTGACTCTTTCTAAGGTTTTGGTTTTTGCAGCTCTTCCATAGTTTATCTCTATCCAGGCATTCAAAAGTTTTAAGCTGTTTTTACGCAAACTGAAATAAAACCTTTTCTAAGTCATTCCTTCTGCTTGTGTTCTGTACTTCCTTTTGAATTCTCTAAATGACGCAATTTCTAACCTCTTTTAATTTCCCAGTTTAAGATGAATTCTCAGTTTCCATAGATTCTACCTCATTTCCATTGCTATTTTAGTTCATTTCCTTGTGACCCAAAGGTTTTTTGTTAGTTTGTTTAACAGCCTTTGGTTTTATAGCAGTTTTAAATTTATATAAAAATTGAGTTAAGAATGTTCCCATATACGCTCTGTCCCAACATATGCATAAACTCCTCCACTATCAACACCTCACACTACAGTAGTATATTTGTTACAATTGATCAACATACATAGACTCACCGTTATTAACAGAGGTCAGTGGTTTACCTTGCAGTTCATTCTTGATTCTGTGTAGTCTATGGGTTTTGACAAATATATAACAGCATAATGTGTATCTACCACTGTAGTATCATACAGAATAGTTTCATTGCCCTAAAAATCCTCTGTGCTCTGCCAATTCATCCTCCTTCAACTAACTCTTGGCAAGCACTCATCTTTTTACTGTCTTCATAAATTTGCATTTTTTCAGAATGTAATATAGTTAGGATCATCCACTATGCAGACTGATCAGATTGGTTTCTGCTACTTACTAATATGCATTTAAAATTCCTCCATGTCTTTTCATGGCTTACTAGCTGACTTTCATTTTAACACTGGATAATATTCCATCATATGGACCTATCAGGGTTTATTTATTCATTCATCTACTGGACCTCCCTCGTAGCTCAGCTGGTAAAAAATCCACCTGCAAAGCAGGATACCTAGGTTCGATCCTCTGGAGGAGGGCATGGCAACCCAGTCTAGAATTCTTGCCTGGAGAATCCCCACAGACAGAGGAGCCTGGTGGGCTCCAGTCCATGGGGTCACAAAGAGTCAGACATGACTGAGTGACTAAGCACACAAGCACACATCTACTGAAGGACAAGTTAGTTTCTTACATGTTTGGGCAATTATGAATGGATAAAGTCACTATAAACCTCTGTGAATAAGACTGCGTACATATAAGTATTAACTTTTGAGTAGTATTTGAGTTGATATTCACCTTTGAACATATACCAACGGGCATGATTGCTGGGCAGTCATATTGTAAGTATATGTTTAGGTATGCAACAAACTGCCAAACTGTCTTCCAAAGTGGTTTTACCACTTTGCATTCCCACCAGCAATTAATAAGAATTCCTATCGCTCCACATCCTTTTCAGCACTTGGTATTGTGTTTTAGATAATTCTAATAGATATGTCGTAGTGTGTCACTGTTGTTATAATTTGTAATTCCCTAATGATATATAGGGAAGAAGAATGATATATATATATAGGAAGAATGATATATGAAGAAGAAAAGAGCCTCTTGATGAAAGTGAAAGAGGAGAGTGAAAAAGTTGGCTTAAAGCTCAACATTCAGAAAACGAAGATCATGGCATCTGGTCCCATCACTTCATGGCAAATATATGGGGAAACAGTGGAAACAGTGGCTGACCTTATTTTTCTGGGCTCCAAAATCACTGCAGATGGTGGTTGCAGCCATGAAATTAAAAGACGCTTACTCCTTGGAAGGAAAGTTATGACCAACCTAGATAGCATATCTAGCAGAGACATTACTTTGTCAACAAAGGTCCGTCTAGTCAAGGCTATGGTTTGTCCAGTGGTCATGCATGGATGTGAGAGTTGGACTATATAAAAAAGCTGAGCGCTGAAGAATTGATGCTTTTGAACTGTGGTGTTGGAGGAGACTCTTGAGAGTCCCTTGGACTGCAAGGAGATCCAACCAGTCCATTCTGAAGGAGATCAGTCCTGGGTGTTCATTGGAAGGACTGATGCTAAAGCTGAAACTCCAATATTTTGGCCACCTGATGTGAAGAGTTGACTCATTTGAAAAGACCCTAATGCTGGGAAAGATTGAAGGCAGGAGGAGAAGGGGACAACAGAGGATGAGATCATTGGATAGCATCACTGACTCAATGGACATGAGTTTGGGTAAACTCCAGGAGTTGGTGATGGACAGGGAGGCCTGGTGTGCTGCAGTTCATGGGGTCACAGGAGTCAGACATGACTGAGCGACTGAACTGAACTGAATGATATATATTGAACATCTTTTCATATGCCTATTTGCCCATTTGTATGTCTTTGGTGAAATGTCTGCTCAAGACTTTTGCTGACATTTGAAATCAAGTTTTTTGTTGTTTTATTGTTAAATTTTAAAATTTTATTGTGTATGTTGGATAACAGTCCTTTATCAGAGGTGTCTTCTGCGAATATTGACTCTCGCTCTGTGTGGCCTATCCTATTCTCTTGACACTACCTTTCTCACAGCAGGAGATTTTAATTTTAATGAAATCCAGCCCATTGATTATTTATATCATGGACCATGACTTCAGTGTTGCATCTTAAAAATCATCACTATACCTAGGTCATCTAGGTTTGCTCCTGTGTTATATTCTAGAACTTTCACAGTGTTGAATTTTACACTTAGGTCCATGATTCATTTTGGTTTAACTTTATGAAGGGTGTAATCTTTTTTTTTTTTTAGGGTGTAGTCTTTGTATAGATTTCTTTTTTTCATGTGGATGTTCAATTTTTCCAGTACTATTAGTTGAAAAGACTGTTGATTTTTCCCATTGTATTGCTTTTGGTTTTTTGTCAAAAATTAGTTGATCTGGAATATAATTGACTATATTTTACATGGGTCTGTATCTAGGCTATTTTGTTCCACTGGTCTATTCTTTAGCTAATACCACACTGCCTAGATTGCTGTAGCTTTATTCTAAGCATTGAAGTCAGAAGTTAGGCCATAACAACTTTATTTTTTTAAAGTAAACTTTCCTTGATTTCCTCACCGTGAATTGGTTTATGTTCCAATTCTGCTCACACATCACTACCACATCATTTTGACAAGGGCTCTAATCATTACACACCCCAACTTTGAAAACTATAAGAAATCCTATGGATTGATTTCTCAGTTAAGTACATACTATGTAGTTCAATTCCTGAACTCCCTATTTACCCTTGTAGCATCATCTTCCAGACTACTCTATTTTCCCTATAGTGAATCAAAACTGGTCAACCTTCTTGTTCTTGGATCCTTCTGATTAAAACAGCTTATCCATCTCATCCTCTGTCACCTCCTTCTCCTCCTGCCTCCAATCCCTCCCAGCATGAGTCTTTTCCAATGAATCAACTCTTCGCATGAGGTGGCCAAAATACTGGAGTTTCAGCTTTAGCATCATTCCCTCCAAAGAAATCCCAGGGCTGGTCTCCTTCAGAATGGACTGGTTGGATCCCCTTGCAGTCCAAGGGACTCTCAAGAGTCTTCTCCAACACCACAGTTCAAAAGCATCAATTCTTTGGTGTTCAGCCTTCTTCACAGTCCAACTCTCACATCCATACATGACCACAGGAAAAACCATAGCCTTGACTAGACGGACCTTAATTGGCAAAGTAATGTCTCTGCTTTTCAATATGCTATCTAGGTTGGTCATAACTTTTCTTCCAAGGAGTAAGCATCTTTTAATTTCATGGCTGCAATCACCATCTGCAGTGATTTTGGAGTCCAAAAAAATAAAGTCTGACAGTGTTTCCACTGTTTCCCCATCTATTTCCCATGAAGTGATGGGACCGGATGCCATGATCTTTGTTCTCTGAATGTTGAGCTTTAAGCCAACTTTTTCACTCTCCTCTTTCATTTTCATCAAGAGGCTTTTTAGTTCCTCTTCACTTTCTACCATAAGGATGGTGTCATCTGCTTATCTGAGGTCATTGATATTTCTCCTGGCAATCTTGATTCCAGCTTGTGCTTGCTCCAGCCGAATGTTTCTCATGATGTACTCTGCATATAAGTTCAATAAGCAGGGTGACAATATACAGCCTTGATGTACTCCTTTTCCTGTTTGGAACCAGTCTGTTGTTCCACGTCCAGTTCTAACTGTTGCTTCCTGACCTGCATATAGGTTTCTCAAGAGGCAGGTCAGGTTGCCTGGTATTCCCATCTCTTTCAGAATTTTCCACAGTTCATTGTGATCCACACAGTCAAAGGCTTTGGCATAGTCAATAAAGCAGAAATAGATGTTTTTCTGGAGCTCTCTTGCTTTTTCCATGATCCAGCAGATGTTGGCAACTTGATCTCTGGTTCCTCTACCTTTTCTAAAACCAGCTTGAACATCTGGAAGTTCACGGTTCACGTATTGCTGAAGCCTGGCTTGGAGAATTTTGAGCATTACTTTACTAACGTGTGAGATGAGTGCAATTGTTTGGAAGTTTGAGCATTCTTTGGCATTGCCTTTCTTTGGGATTGGAATGAAAACTGACCTTTTCCAGTCCTGTGGCCACTGCTGAGTTGTCCAAATTTCCTGGCATATTGCATGCAGCACTTTCACAGCATCATCTTTCAGGATTTGAATCAGCTCAACTGGAATTCCATCACCTCCGCTAGCTTTGATCTTAGTGATGCTTTCTAAGGCCCACTTGACTTCACATTCCAGGATGTCTGGCTCTAGGTGAATGATCATACCATCGTGATTATCTTGGTCGTGAAGATCTTTTTTGTACAGTTCTTCTGTGTATTCTTGCCACCTCTTCTTTATATCTTTTCCTTGGTCCATACCATTTCTGTCCTTTATCGAGCCCATCTTTGCATGAAATGTTCCCTTGGTATCTCTAATTTTTTTGAAGATATCTCTAGTCTTTCCCATTCTGTTGTTTTCCTCTATTTCTTTGCATTGATCGCTGAAGAAGGCTTTCTTATCTCTTCTTGCTATTCTTTGGAACTCTGCATTCAGATGCTTATATCTTTCCTTTTCTCCTTTGCTTTTTGCTTCTCTTCTTTTCACAGCAATTAGTAAGGCCTCCCCAGACAGCCATTTTTCTTTTTTGCATTTCTTTTCCATGGGGATGGTCTTGATCCCTGTCTCCTGTACAATGTCACGAACCTCATTCCATAGTTCATCAGGCACTCTATCTATCAGATCTAGGCCCTTAAATCTATTTCTTTCTTCCACTGTATAATCATAAGGGATTTGATTTAGGTCATACCTGAATGGCCTAGTGGTTTTCCCTTCTTTCTTCAATTTAAGTCTGAATTTGGCAATAAGGAGTTCATGATCTGAGCCACAGTCAGCTCCCAGTCTTGTTTCTGTTGACTGTATAGAGCTTCTCCATCTTTGGCTGCAAAGAATGTAATCAATCTGATTTCGGTGTTGACCATCTGGTGATGTCCACGTGTAGAGTCTTCTCTTGTGTTGTTGGAAGAGGGTGTTTGCTATGACCAGTGCATTTTCTTGGCAAAACTCTATTAGTCTTTGCCCTGCTTCATTCCGCATTCCAAGGCCAAATTTGCCTGTTACTCCAGTTGTTCCTTGACTTCCTACTTTTGCATTCCAGTCCCCTGTGATGAAAAGGACATCTTTTGGGGGTGTTAATTCCAAAAGGTCTTGGAGGTCTTCATAGAACCATTCAATTTAGCTCCTTCAGCATTACTGGTTGGGACATAGACTTGGATTACTGTGATATTGAATGGTTTGCCTTGGAAACCAACAGAGATCATTCTGTCGTTTTTGAGACTGCATCCAAGTACTGCATTTCAGACTCTTCTATTGACCATGATGGCTACTCCATTTCTTCTAAGGGATTCCTGCCCACGGTAGTAGATATAATGGTCATCTGAGTTAAATTCACCTATTCCAGTCCATTTTAGTTCGCTGATTCCTAGAATGTCGACGTTCACTCTTGCCATCTCTTCTTTGACCACTTCCAATTTGCCTTGATTCATGGACCTGACATTCCAGGTTCCTATGCAACATTACTCTTTACAGCATCGGACCTTGCTTTTATCCCCAGTCACATCCACAGCTGGGTATTGTTTTTGCTTTGGCTCCATCCCTTCATTCTTTCTGGAGTTATTTCTCCACTGATCTCCAGTAGCTTATTGGGCACCTACTGACTTGGGGAGTTTCTCTTTCAGTATCCTATCATTTTGCCTTTTCATACTGTTCATGGGGTTCTCAAGGCAAGAATACTGAAGTGGTTTGCCATTCCCTTCTCCAGTGGACCACATTCTGTCAGACCTCTCCACCATGCCTGCCCATCTTGAGTGGCCCCACAGGGCATGGCTTAGTTTCATTGAGTTAGACAAGGCTGTGGTCCTAGTGTGATTAGATTGACTAATTTTCTGTGACTTGTTTCAGAGGGCCTAGAGGAGCTATTTCACATTCAAGGTCGGGAGGGGCGGCAGTGGGGAGATATCCCTCGTCCAAGGTAAGGAGCAGTGGCTGCACTTTGCTGGAGCAGCCGTGAAGAGATACCCCACATCCAAGGTAAGAGAAACCCAAGTAAGACAGTAGGTGTTGCAAGAGGGCATCAGAGGGCAGACACACTGAAACCATAATCATGTTACATAGAAGTTCTTTTTTTTTGTTTTTATTTTTCCAGTTGTACCACATGGCATGTAGAATCCTAATTGTCTGCTGCTGCTGCTAAGTTGCTTCAGTCTTGTCCAACTCTGTGCGGCCCCATAGACAGCAGCCCACCAGGCTCCCCCATTCCTGGGATTCTCCAGGCAAGAATACTGGAGTGGGTTGCCATTTCCTTCTCCAATGCATGAAAGTGAAAAGTGAAAGTGAAGTTGCTCAGTCATGTCCGACTCTTAGCGACCCCATGGACTGCAGCCTACCAGGCTCCTCTGTCCATGGGATTTTCCAGGCAAGAGTATTGGAGTGGGGTGCCATTGCCTTCTCCGTCTAATTGTCTGACCAGGGATCAAACTCATGGCTCTACATCTGAAGCATGGAGTCTTAACCACTGGATCATCAGAGTCATCCCTAGAAGTTACTATTGAAAGTATTAAAAGCTAAAATAAAATGATCCCTTAATATATAGTAGGGTTTATTTTAACTTCATTTTGTCTTTACAATTAATCCAGACTATGTGTACTATAATCCCAATTTTTAAAAGGAGTTATGTCATATGTTATAACATAGATGAAACTTGAAGACATTATGGTAGTGAAATAAGCCAGTCACAGAGAGACAAATACCATGTGATTTTGCTTATCTGAGGTATCTAACGTAGTCAAACTCAGAAGAGTAGAAAGTAGAATGGTGGTTTTCAGGGGCTGTAGAGAAGGGGAAATGGAGAGTTGTTGTTCAATGGGTATAGAGATTCAATCATGCAAGATGAATTCCTAGAAACCTGCTGTATAACATGTGCATTTAATAAACAATACTGTACTCAACAATTAAAATTCTGTTAAGAGGGTAGATTTTATATATATCGTGTGTATCTTTTATCACAATTATAAAAATAAAAAGAAATTAACTAGGAGAGAGGTTAAAAATATGGATATTTTTTTGTCAACTTAGTGAGTCATGAACCCAGATTCAGACCCCAGAAGCCTATTACAAAGCCTGAACACTTAGTCATCAGTTTTAGTTGACTTCCACTGTGGTTACAGGGCTTCCCAGGTGGCTCAGGAGTAAAGAGTATACCTGCCAATGCAGGAGGCATGGAAGAGGTGGGTTCAATCTCTGAGTTAGGAAGATGTCCTGGAGGAGGAAATAGCAACCCATTCTAGTATTCTTGTCTGGGAAATTCAATGGACAGAGGAGCCTGGTGGGCTGCAGCTAAAGAGTCGGACACAACTGAGCACAGTACATTGTAGTTGGGGATTATTGTGGCATACTCAGAATAAGTAGGGTTGTAAAGATGTGCGGTCACTCTAACAATCAAATGTGTGGTAGAACTGAGGGTCTCTATGTTGGATTCTATAACATTGCTTTGGACTAGCATTTCTGAGACTCATCCTTCTCATCTATATACAGGATAGAGTGACATTTTCTCCCCATTGTGCTCAATTAAGGACAATATTAAATCATCTAACAGAAATCATTCCTAAACTTTGTGAATATTGATAATTGATCTTTTAACTGTTGTATCTTAAATCAATGTTGATGCCAACCTTCATCCTCTCCAACATTGCAAACCCCCACCACGAGGAAATACATAAGGAAAATAAGAAACTAAGAACAAACGTATCTTCAAAGTTAGCCACCAAATCCAAACCTCTTTAGAACCAGATGTATATGTATTATCTACATTTGCCTTTCCTTGGAACAGTACTTTTCAAGAGAAAGATGATGAGAGCCACAGCTGTAACTTCAAATTGACTGTTCAATTGCTTCACTTGTTGGTCAGTGGTAAAGGATCCACCTGCTGGTTCAATCCTGGGTCAGGGAAGATCCCCTGGAGAAGGGAATGGCTACCCACTCCAGTATTCTCACCTGGAAAACTCCATGGACAGAGTAGGCTGGTGGGCTGCAGTTCATGGGGTCACAAATAGTCAGACACGACTTAGCAACTGAACAACAATGTGCTAAAAAAAAAACCAAAAAGTTGACAACAGCAGCAACCCTACAACTAAGCTGACTGAAATTAATTTTAATGCTATACTTTAACCCAACAGCCAAAATAATGCCATGTCAGAATATAGTCAATATGAAAATTATTAATGAGATAGTTTTGTTGAGTCCTCAAAATCTGCTGTTTATGTCAGATGAACAGAATGTCTCAATTCCAGTATTAAATGTGTATCTATGTAATTGATCAGTATTTAGATTTCATGAAATTCAAAGTTGACAAAGGCAACACAGATACCCAAGTTGCTCCAAAGATGCTTAAGCTTCTACCAGATGAACTGAGTAGCAGTTTTAAATTCACTAAAATTAAATAAAATGTACAATTCAATCCTTGGTTGCACTAGCAAAACTAAAAAATAATCACATGTAACTGGCTGCCAGACTGGAAAGCCCAACACTGGAACCTCTGGAGCTTGTGTCTTCATCCCTACTGATACTTGCTTTTGAGATATTCAGTGTGTGTGAGGGGAGGAATACCACAGACACAAGCCAAAGCTATACATTACGTAGTCTTGGGCATTCTGATCAGGAGGACACATGAGAGAGGTCAAATGCAACCTATGTGATGCTACAGTAAATTTTGGACTTCATTAATACAAACAGTCTATTTTATAAGTGAAGAAACGGACCACTGGCAGAGAAAGCAACTTGTCTGAAGGCACACAGTGAATGACTAGAAGAATCCCAGACCATTGCCTACAGGACACAGGGCTACCAGCTCCTTTGGCAGAGCAGCCCCAGACAGAGTGCCAGTGGAAAAGAAGTTTCAAGTCATTTAGACAGACACAAGTCCCAAGATCAGATTTTATAGGAAGACCTCTTTATTAGGCTAAGTATTGAGAGTGGGCCCATATCCTACTTTGACTTGACTCTACCAAGCCTGACACTGGTGAGACAAGAAATGAAAAAGATCTTTACGAAAAAAATACAATCTGGCCCTGCAGTATCAGTGCCAGTCCTGGACTTTATGACTCTTGGGGTGACAAGGTTTCAGTGGATAATAAACTGCAGTAGGCAAGTCAAAATTTTTTCTATCTTCAGAAAGACGTCGAAGACCCAGAATCAGAAACTTCTAAAGTAGCATTTATTACGACTCCAAATCCTACCTTCTAAATTTTACTTCTAGTCCTGAATGTTGAGATCAACTAATCACAGATAATAGGGTCTAGGAAGGGTCTAAGGACTTTTGCAATGTTCTTTTCATTAAATAAAAGGATGTTTCACCAAGACAGAATGTATGATGCTCTTCTGGAGTAGGTCCATTTATTTCAAATAAATTTATATTAATAATCTATGTTATCTGTTGTTTCACAAATCCAGGGAGGAGGGATCTAGATGCTTAATTCTGCCAAAATCCTAACACTGAGATTTTATCACATTTTCTTGGTGGAAATGGAGAAAGCAACTTCCTGGGGGTGTTCATGAGTTTCTTCTAATTGTGTGTTTGTGCACGTATATTTACTGGAGATAAAGTTCACTCCTATTTTTAATTTAAAAATGTTCAAACAATAGACCACATGAGGAAAACAGCACATTGTTAATTTATAGTTGACAATTAACTATACATGAACCAAACAGCTGTACAAACTAACACTTTCTTTCTTATGATTTTCTCCTATTATTATAGAAAGGTTGCTTTCATCCATGAAGTGAGCTAGCGATCTGAGAAATCTCAATGTATTGTGTCAGTCTGTACAAGTTTTATATAAATATGTTCGCCATAAGACTAGACCTACCAAGACAATAAGGATGTTTCTATCCATTAGTCATAGCATATTCTTACTTAGAAAATTGAAAAATGTTGCAATATTTTTCTTTAAGATTCATTAAAGGGAATCTGCTGTAAATCACAGATTGGTTTGTTAGTGAAGCAAAAGCGTGTGTGTGATCCTCTATGTATATCTCCATGAAATAGTACAAAATTTTCTATCCTTACTTTAAATATATATATTTGAATACTTACTATGTCTTAAGCATTTAAGAGGATACAAAAAACAAAACAGGCTTCCCTTGTGGCTCAGCTGGTAAAGAATCCGCCTGCAATGTAGGAGACCTGGGTTCAATCCCTGGGTTGGGAAGATCACCTGGAGAAGGGAGAGACTACCCACTCCAGTATTCTGGGCTGGAGAATTCCATGGACTACAGTCCATGGGGTCACAAAGAGTTGGACACAACTGAGCGACTTTCACTTTCAAAATGGAGAAGAGCAGAAGACTTTGAGCTCAAATAAATTTATGAAAATAATGTGATAATCTCATTTGGGATATAATTCCATTGAACACCAGCAGTTCAAATTTCAATGAAATTATACAACTTCAAAGTAAAGAACTGTATAATGTGTATCATTCAATGCCCTTGATGTATAAAAATATACTTTAGTTTCAACCTTCATTTGCAATGTTGCAATTATGTCATATTTTACATCAACCATATATATCTAGATGTTGAAACTAAATCTATTTTTTGTTTCATATATTTCTAATTTTCTTTTCTCAAGTCTTTATCGTGTGATGTTAGAAGTAATGATACTTTCAGGGTGAATCCAGAATAGGGAGAAAATTCAACATCACCATGTATGACTCTAAAAATGTAAAATTAATGTTATAAAGGGCTTCATGGCACTTAACATGAAACAGTGACATAAACATTTTCACAATGCTAATGCATACCAACATGAAACTTTCTATTCACAAGTCATATATACTATATGTCACCCCCAAGTATGAGAAACACATGCTTTGGGGATGTGAAGTACGCAGGTGACCGCTTAGAAGGTGTAGCAGGTTTTAAGTTGTTTGTGGACCCGAGCTCTTAGAGAGATGAGAGCAGGATAAGCAGACTTAGCCACCTGCTCATTTCTATATCCACTGTATGCAAGCTATTGAAATACAAATAAAACAGGATGGGATTTTGCAGTATTCTCCCCAGAAATTAAATAGAACTCGTATGATGTATGCATGCTAAATTGCTTCAGTCATGTCTGACTCTGTGACCCCATGGACCATAGCCTGCCAGGCTTCTCTGTCCATGGGATTCTCCAGGTAAGAATACTGAAGTGGGTTTCCATGCCCTCCTCCAGGGGATCTTTCCAACCCAGGAATCGAACCTGCGTCTCTTATATATCCTACATTGGTAGGCGGGTTCTTTACCACTAGCGCCACCTGGGAAGCCCCAATAGAGGCATCTTATTACGTCATACTAGAAGAAGAGAGGGTTTTTTTTTTTTTTTAACCTTAAAATGATTAAAAAAAAGAATATTTTTTAAAATGTGAAGCTGAACCCTATTTTTTTCTAGACAAAGTAAGTATAGTAGTTTTGGTTATAGGATTTTGGTAGATTCAGTCCAATTTGGACTTGAGAAAGAAGGAATAATGATCACATTGAAAAAGATTTAGAACCAGAGCTTCATTGGTGTGAATTCACAAACCTGAACTAGTCTGCTGAAACTCTTGATACTTGGAAAGAAGTGAGGTTGAATCTAAGGAAATGAGGCAGATAACAAAAATAAACTTGCAGCCTCTATTTCTCAAGCCAGTTGTCAAATATTTTCATTTTTTTAATGAATGGATTAGGGTATTTACTTAAATATACCAATGATACAAGATAGGATATAACAGAGTTAATAAGAAGTAGTCATAAAGTGTTCTGCAGTTCAAGAAAAGTGTAATTTACTTTAATGGGGCAAAAGGAAAGGAAATCCAAGAGGACTTTGAACAAGAGTGGGCACTGATGCTGTACTTTGAAAGGTGGGTATATCTTTAAAGAGTGTGAGTAAATGTGCAGACAGGAAGTATCAGATTGCATTCACTATAGCCAGGGTATAGCATCCATGAGGTGGCTGTGAGCACAGGAAAAGAGAGTTTGACTAGCTTGGAGAGGACCTTGCAGTGCAAGGTAAGGTATCTGAAGTGGTTAGACAGTAGCAGAGATTTGTCAGCATTTGTGTGTAGTTGAGTACAATGGTCAGAACTTGATTTTAGGGACAAAAAACAGCTTTGCATGCTTGCAACCTGTGCCTTTGCACAGGACCCTTATTCAGAAGGGTGCCATACTTATGCAGTCACTGTCTTAAACATTGTATTGACTTTATCTTTCTAAGTGAAATCTGATGAGGAACATGCATGGCAGGAGAGAAAACATGCTTGTAATATGTACCATTTCTGTCATCCCATTTGTGATGCCCCATGATCACACAACTCTGGCTGACCCAGACTGTGTGGAAGGTTAGCCAGAAATAAAGTGAGTACAATATAAGTATATTTTGTCTGTGATTAAGAAGGGGCACAGACAGCCCCAAGAGGCCACATTACCATTTTATCTAGAGCAAGCATCAAACACAAAGTGAAAATAAATATGTTCTAAGAAATACAAACAACCAGGAAATCCTGTCATAATCTTTCTTATTGGTTATACTCTGTATTAGCCAATCATTTAGGCTGAAATGATGATATAAAACAAAATGCAACACATAGGACCTTTTCCCTTCAATCTTTCCTTCCCGATCAGTAAACCAAAAGTAGAGTATGTTAGTAGAAAGTGCATATACCAATAATTAAATGCAAGTAAAAACTTAGTTAGTTTCGTCCAGCATTTCATTCTGATAATAAGACACACATGCATACTATGCAAGCTATATGCACACATATGCAAGCCACAAAATACCAAATGTGTGATGTTGGTGATTTGTATACAGGTTTGGTATTTATTTGTAACACTGGCATGAATAAAAATAAACAATAGAACTCATGCTGCTGTTGCTGCTGCTGCTAAGTTGCTTCAGTCGTGTCTGACACTGTGTGACCTCATAGACAGCAGCCCACCAGGCTCCGCCATCCCTGGGATTCTCCAGGCAAGAACGCTGGAGTGGGTTGCCACTTCCTTCTTCAAAGCATGAAAGTGAAAGTGAAGTTCCTGAGCCATGTCCAACTCTCAGCTACCGCATGGACTGCAGCCCACCAGGCTCCTCCGTCCATGGGATTATCCAGGCAAGAGTACTGCTAATAATTTAAATTTTAACTTTAATTAGGCAAACTTTAAATAGTCACTAAAAACAAGCAAACATGGGAAGTAGGAAGAAGGAATCCTTATTCCCCCACTGAGTATGACCGAAGTCCTTAAACATTATGTATAAAGCAAATATAAGAAGATGGAAATCTTAGAGAAAAGGCAGAAGAGCTGGAGTCTACTGAACCCAAAGAATGAGTTCCCAAGGGGTGTCTTTATGTTCTATGTATCAAAGACTTGGAACTGAAAAAAGCCAGCAATCTGGATATGCCAAGAACTGAAAGAGAGAAAAGGAGCATGCTGCAGGCCATGGGCTTGTGAAGAGTCAGACACGAGTTAGCAACTTAACAACAGCAACAACCGACAAGACTGTCCTCCACTTTCAGATGCTAATTGGAAACCCAAGTTTTACCTGCATTTCTGACCAACTGGCTATAAAACAGAGGTTTCCATGCCTCCCTCATTAGGTTTGATTAATTTGAGAGAGGGCTTACAGGACTCAAGAACAGAGTTTACTCACTAGGTTACCAGTTTATTACACAGCAACCAGATAAAGAGGTACACAGGGTGAGAGCCCAAACAAAGCAGCTCAGATCCTAGTGGAGTTTGGAGTCCAGCATGGTGGCACGTGGAAGAGCTGTGGTTCGCCAACTTGGAAGCTCTCCAAACCCCATTCTCCTAGGTTTTTGTGGAAGCTTGGTGACAAAGGCATGACTGATTAACTCACTGGCCACAGGCTATCAATTCAACTTCAAGCTTTTCTTATCTCTTCAGAGATCAGAAGGATGGGACTGGAAGTGTCAATCCTCTGATCACACGGTTGGCTTCCCTGCCAACCAAGGCCCATCCTCAGATGGTTTCCAAAAGTCACCTTATTAACAGAAACTCAAGTGTGCTTAAAGGGGTTTGTTAGAAATACCAAGACAACTTTCTTTCTCGTTATGAAAGTCCAGAGGTTTTAAGAGCTCTAGGCCAACTGAGCGACTTCACTTTCACTTTCATACATTGGAGAAGGAAATGGCAACCCACTCCAGTATTCTTGCCTGGAGAATCCCAGGGATGGAGGAGCCTTGTGGGCTGCCATCTATGGGGCTGCACAGAGTCCAACATGACTGAAGCTACTTAGCAGCAGCAGCAGGACGGAATTAGAACAGAGACCAAATATTTATTTCTTATAGTAAATCACAATATCATACCAACTCTTTCTATTCAAAGCACCAGAAGTAGTTTAGCATGACAGAAAGTTTTAGACAATTCTCTCTATTCCAGCCAGACACCACAGGAAATAATTGAGTCCCCACCTTCACTCATGTCAACAAAGGACTTCCATACCACCTGGGAATAATAGAGTCTTCTTCCTCTCCCAGCTGGGGTGAAGTCAGAAATAACTTAGTGCAGATTCAGAACTTTCAAACCTCATAATGATGACAAGTCCACCTCCTCTGTGGTGCCACGTGGGGAGTTATATCTAGGTGCTCCTACAGCTCCCAGGTAGGGTAGTGTCCTCAGAGACCTGACAAAGAGCTGAATTGTCACTCCCATCTCTCATATCAAGAAACCCCTTCCCCATATCAGATGTCAAAGACAAAGTAGAAAATCTGGATGTTTTTTGTTTGTTTTCATTGAAATTTAGTTGATTTACAATACTGTGTTAGTTTCAGTTGTACAGCATAGTGATTCAGTTATTAATATTTTGTAGATTATATTCCGTTACAGGTTATTACAAATTTCGGGCATTATCCCTGTACTACAAAATAAGCAACAGTAAATCTTTGTTGCTTATTTTATGTATAGTCATTTGTATGTGTTAAAAATCACTTCTGCTTTGTCCTTCCCCTACTCCCAGAACCTGAACTTTTACTCCCACCTGGAAACAATGAGGAAATGAAGAAGGTAGGAAGAAGCCAGCTAAAACAGGAGGTTTAAATAAGATCTGGAATCTCATAATCACCAAAATGTACACTCTTCCAAAAGAATCATTCATTATAATAAAAAACCCATTATAATAAAAACCATAAAAACATTTTTGGGATATTAGTTATTCAAATTCCATATGCTTGACACCAAAAGTATAGTTCATAAAAAGAAAAATTGATGAATTGAACTTCACCCAAATTAAAAACCTTTGCTCTCTGAAAGACCTTGTTGAGAGAGGATGAAAAGACAAACTAAGTCTAAGATAAAATATTTTCAAACTACAATATTTGCAAACTCAAAACATTTGCTTAAAGACTACTAACTAGATTATACATAGAACTCTCAAAATTGAACTGTGAAAGTATAAACCACCCAATTTGAAAATGACATAAGGGCAGCTCTTTCACTAAACAGGATACAGAAGTGTCAGATAAGCATATAAAATGATGTTTAACATTTTAGCCACTGATGAAATATAAATTAAAACCACAATGATACATGACGCCATGCCTATTGAAATGTTTAAGATAAAAATGAAAATTAAATAAAAACAAACAAACAAAATAACTGCATAATGACACACCAAATTCTTGCAAGGATATAGAGAAACTGATCATATATATAACGTTGGTGGGAATGTAAAATAACACAGCCATTTTGGGAAACAGTCTATCGTTTCTTTAAGAAATATTCACAGAATTACCATAAATGATATCCATCACACTCCTGGGCATTTATCCAGAGAAATGAAGACTTGTGCTCACACAAAATCCTGTCCATTGTTGTTCCTAGCAACACTATTCAAAATTGCCCCAAGCTGGAAAGAGTCCAGGTGTCCTTCAACAGGTAAACAGTTAAGAAACTGATATATCTATAACATGGATCTCCATTCAGCACTGGAGAGGAATGAGCTATTGATATCCAACATGAATGGACTACCAGGGAGTTATGCTGAGTTGGAGGGGGAAAACATGCCTCAAAGATTACTTACTTTGTGATTTCACTTATATAATATTCTTGGAATGATAAGATTATAAAATGGGGCAGTAGTTAATCACTGCCAGGGGTTAGGTACTAGGAGGTGTGAGTTTGGGAAATAAAGTGCAACTGACTATAAAAGGCCAACATGAGAAATCCTTATCACTGTAACTTTGCAAAATGTCATCAATGGGGATCACTGGGTAAAGGAACATGGGGTCCTTTTGGATTGTTTCCTAGAAACTGCATATAGATCTATCAGTATCTCTACATTTTAAAAGTTTATAAAATCATGAAATTAAAACACACCACCACCACCACAAACACACAAAGTCACCATGCCAGGTTGAGAGAGAGAGAGATCATAGTAAAAAGGAGAACTTTCATTTCAGAAAAAGCTAAAGTTTATGTTCAGTACCTTTAATAGCACTTTTTTCCTGCTTTTTCTACAAGGAGGGTCCATATTTTAATTTTGCACTAGGTCCCACAAATTATGTAGCTGATTTCATATAGTGAAAATGTGTCTGTGTTTTGTCCCATTTTTATGAAACTTTGAAAAACGTGTGAAATCATTAAGTGGGATTCTGATAAGGGACACCTTCGCATCTGTTTGCTATCTGCTATCTTGAAAGACTTTCAATGTCTGCTTTATGTGGCAAGGAGAGAGTCTACACAAACTTGCAATTTTCTCCTCAATTCATTCACTTTTCCTCTGTCAGTTGTCCGCTCCTCTCTAATCTCTCTTCCCATCACCAAGTTTCTCAGTCCTCCTCTGGGTCATTTCAGAAATCTTGACTCCATGGTACCAATCGGAGGTGCTCTCTCTAACCCTGCCTCAGTATGTTGTGCATCTCTGCTTCCAAAAACCTACGTGTTCTAGTGCAGGAAATGTTCAAACTTCAGATATTTAAAGATCAAATACAGTTAAGGGCCAAGTGAGCAATGAAATTGGGTGAAATGAGTTGTTACAAGAAGGAAGCCATTCGTTAGGATTGAGTATGTTTGGAAGCCTGGGTCACTAGTTGTTATCTCTGGCTGTATAATAATATCACCTGGGTTTGTTTTTGTCTCGGTTTTTTAACAATATACTGATGTCCAGGAGCCATCCCTGAACAACTAAATCTGAATCTCCGATCAAAGTGTCAGGGCATATTGTTTATATTTTTGTTTTTTCAGAGAACAGATGTATAGACAAGGCTAAAGAATCAATTGTTCTTAACTGTAAATAAGCATAAGAATCACTTGAAAAGTTTTAAAAATTCAGATTACAGGTAATTTCTCAGCAAATTCTAAATGAAAGCAATAAATGATACTCAGAAATAGTCATTTTAGTGCAACTGACCCCCATCCCCTGCCCCACAAACATCCTAGGACTGATTTTGATGTAGAGGGCTTGTTGACCAATATATAAGACAATTTTAGATAGACACATCTTTCCTAGAGATGTATCAATATTCAGTTACTGGTGCTCAAAATTCCCCTGATATATATTCATTTTTAAAAGGCCAAAACCTTAATAAACCTCCTGAATTGTGAGTTTGTTGGTAGAAATGGTAGACTATGATCTTTGAGACTATGGATTTTAGACTTGATAGTGGATAAGTGGGACTGATCCCAGACTCATGTTTTATGTAACAACATGTCTGTTATGTTCTATTGCAAGGCTGCAAGACTGATCAAAAAGTTGATGTGAGAGACAAATCTTATATAATCTCACCAGAAGAATCATCCTTTTTGCACTTAAAGAACTAAAGTCAAGTTTGAGGTGAATACAGTATCTCCTGGGCAGGGTCTTAGCTAATCTACTTGTTTTGTATTGAGCACAAAAAAGCAACATACTCAGCTCAGCCCTTATATTAAAAAAATAAAATAAAAAATAATGCAGTAGGAAGAGGATGGCTCCACAACCAAGTAGAACGCAGCAGAAGGGTAGCATTTATTGTCTGTTCCTTTCCTGGTCTTTTGCTAGACATCTTATTATATAAGTCATCCAATTTAATTCCCCTTTACAAGTGGGAAAGAACTGTTATTTTATTTTTCTAAGATTCAAGAAAACTCAAGCTGAGAGGAGTGACGCAATGTGGCCAAGGTCACTTGTCTGATGCGTAGTGTGATACCAACTATACTACTAACAACAGAGCACCACATGCTGAGGCTTTACTCTATTCAGTATTTTATTTCACACAGACTGTCTCCTCTGCACCTTAAAACAATCCCGGGATGTGTTTGGGGAAATGGATGCTTAGAGAGATTGAGTAATGTGCCTAAAGCCTTGTATTACAAACGACAGTGCTGGCAGTTAAACCCAGGGAGTCTGTCTCTGCAGTCTTTTCACTCTTTCCTGCAGTGATCACAAACCCCAGCATGCATTTCTCTATGAGGGAAGGGATCTGCAGCTCTGCTCAGGACAAAGTAACAGGGACCAAGAGAGACCAGGCAGGCAGACCCAGAGTATGAATAAAAGAGGTTTCCTTATAATTCTACTAACTCTGTGATAACTCATGGTAGTGAAGTTATGAAATACTTGATGGAAATCATACAGTGGAAAAATAAGGGTTTGGAAAGAAGAAAAAAAAAATCTGAGTTCAAATGCAGCTTGTTTTTGCTAGATGACCAAGGTCTTGGTTTCTTTTTCTTTAAGTATGTCTGGCTAGAAGTCCAATAGATCACTGAAGAGTGAAAAGTTAAAATGAATGTGTTCAGGCCCAGTCACATGGTAGGTATTTGGTAAATGTTAGTTTATACATTATTGTTTTCAATCAGAATTTTGTACTATGATCTTAAATGACTATTTAGAGTGGGTATATCAGCTAACAGTTTACTATTTTATTTTCTTATATTTAATGTTATTCCTTTGAGGGAACACCTCAACTCTGAAATAAGAGGATGTATTCTATCTATTGATACACACACACACATACACACACACACACACACACACGACACTAAGGGATGTTTTTAAACACAGGCATTGTTGATAGGTGATAGAATCAGCTAGTGTTAAAGAGACCATTCTCAACTCCAAGATTCTATGACCATCAGAAATCTCAATGAAAGCTGACAGGGGCACATCTCATATCTCAGAGGAAAAATGACTATTGAATGGCAGAAAGCAAAGAGGGACTAAAGAACCTCTTGGTGAAGGTAAAAGAGGAGAGTGAAAAAGCTGGCTTAAAAATCAACATTCAAAAAACGAAGATCATGGCATCTGGTCCTATCACTTCATGGCAAATAGAAGGAGGGAAAGTGGAAACAGTGTCAGATTTTATTTTCTTGGGCTCCCAAATCACTGCAGATGGTAACTGCAGCCATGAAATTAAAAAACACTTGCTCCTTGAAAGAAAAGTTATGACAAACCTAGACAGTGTATTAAAACAAATATCACTTTGCAGACAAAGATCCATATAGTTAAAGCTATGGTTTTTCCAGTAACATGTACAGATGTGAGAGCTGGACCATCAAGAAGGCTGAGTGCCAAAGAATTGATGCTTTTGAAATGTGGTGTTGGAAAAGACTCTTGAGAGTCCCTTGGACTACAAGGAGATCAATCGTTCAATCCTAAAAGAAATCAACCTTGAATATTCATCAGAAGGATTAGTGCTAAAGCTAAAGCTCCATATTTTGGCCACCTGATGTGAAGAGCCAACACATTGGAAAAGACACTAATGCTGGGAAAGACTGAGGGCAAGAGAAGAAGGGGGAGACAGAGGATGAGATGGTTGAAGGGCATCACTGACTCAATGGACATGAGTTTGAGCAAACTCCAGGAGATAGTGAAAAAGAAGGAAGCCTGGGGTGTGGCAGACCATAGTGTCACAAAGTGTCCAACATGACTGAGTGACTAAACAGCAGCAGCAGCAGTTCAAATCTAGGTCCAGTTTCAAATTGTAACAATCACAGTTTTCTTTATTCAAGATCACTCTGTTATCTTGTTCACTCTAATTTTGGAAAACAAAACCAAATGAAAATCCACATACCTTTATTGAGGTTCAATAGGAGGAAAATGTCTTTGACTAAGGAAAAAAAAATGAAATCATGAAACAAAAGGCCCTCCAAGCTGTCTATGGGCTGGTGACTACACTATGTCCTTTCTCACAGACCTGAGTTCTCTGTGAGTAAAGAGCAAAGTGAGCCATCTAACCACTCTCAGTCACATTCAACTCGGAACCCATGCAAGGAAGAACACCTGGCCTTGAACTCAAGAGAAAATATGTTTTAATCTTGCATTTACTGATTTTTAATTGTAATACTTTGAGGAAGTAGCTTCAATATTCTGAATTTCTCTTTGTCTATATAATGTAAAAACAGTAGATCTCAAACTCCATGGTAGTTAAACATTTCCTGGCAAGAACTTTTTTTTAAAAAAGTGTATACACAGGTAGCATTATTTTTTTTCTTATTAGAATGTAGTAGGTCAGGGGTTGGGCTCAGGAATCTAAAACAATTTACAAAATGGAATTAGGTTAATCTTTGATTAATGTATGCTCATGCTTTAAGAAATGTTGACACTCATGCCTTTCATGTTTATTATAACCATATCTATATATATCTTATGTACATATGATATATATATGTGTGTATATATATACATATATACACACATATATATTTTACAATTAGTTCTCACAAAAATCTTGGTCTGGAATTTAATTGAAGGTTTGTGAACCAGGGACAGGTTGGTCAGGGATGGTGTCAGGGATCATAGTCTCAGATATCTTTCCAGATTCCATATGCTGCCTGTACTCTTCAAGGAATATAGGAATTAGCCTTGATCCTTTGATTCTCTTTAATAGACTCAGAAAATTTGAAATGGATCTTTAAGAGCTTAGGGAAATATTACATTTTCAGTTTGAGATATGTTTAAATTACTTTCAAATGAGTAGTTATTCTCAGTAGTTTTGCTTAAATGATAATATTGAAATCAAATGAAGGGAGAAAAGAATATACCTTCCCTCATCCCATTTCCTACAGCTTGTAAATGTGCCTCACATTGTTTCATAGCATATCTACAATTAAACAAAGTGTGCATTTTTATTTTAACTTAGGGAATATGACTTAATGCTCGATTTAAATGGGTCTGGTAATGCCTCCATCTCCTAGAGGTAAAATACATTTAATTTTTCCCGATAAACTGGGAAATGAAAAACAACAATGGCTTTTGCTTAGCCCTGGGAGCCCTGTTTAGTTTTCTGTTGTTACACTTGCTTGCCCATCCCTGACCAGGGGAGTTTATTCAATAGGATGATGTTGTTTAGGGACAATGAGAAGAGAGAATCTGTCAAAAGTAATAAATCCTACAACAGAGAACAGAAACTTGTGTCAGGCTTTTCAAGTTAAAACTGAGTTTTGGCAGAGATTTGCAAAATTCTTGTTTGCTTCCAGGCCACGTTTGTTGTGTGCTGTTTGCTGGCTCAAATAAGTTGTTGGCAGACACTTGGTTTAAAAAAAAAAAGAAATTATATATGACTTTCACAATTTCTGGTATTGGCCAGAGATCACATACTATCATTATTTTGGACAACAATTCTTCAGACCATCTGAATAGTTTGATTTTATACATAGAATTCTGACAACTGTGGAATTTTTTAAGAAACAGTCTTGACTCTCAGTATTGCAGAGCTGATGTATAACTTCCAAGGTCTTTGGATCAATTGGCTGCTTTCTCATTGTCTATCTGTCATGTAACACCTGAATTCAGAGTGTGCCATAATGCTACTCTAATTTTTTTTTATTAGAAATGAGGGATTACTTATTAATTAGAGAGAATACAATTTAAAATATATAAGCTATGCTAAAATATATGATAGAGAGATGGTTTAGTCCCTAAGTCATATCTGACTCTTTGTGGTCCCATGGACTGCATGTAGCCTGCCAGGCTCCTCTGTACATAGGATTTCCCAGGTGAGAACACTGGAGTGGGTTGCCATTTCCTTCTCCAGGAAATCTTTCCAACCCAGGGATCAAACCTAGGTCTCTTGCATTGCAGGAAGTCTAAATTGCAGGTGGATTCTTTATTGACTGAGCCAGAGAAGTACAGAGAGATGGTCAAGTTAATTATGTACAAACACAATGCAATCTAATTAATTGCTTACTTATACTTTTCATTATTCTCAGTTATTAAATGTAGTTGAGAAAACTCATGAGATTAAATTGGCCTTTTTTGCAATGTAGAACAATAATGAATACATAAAATGGGATTAGAACAATAGGCAGAAAGTACAGAATCAAAACAAAAATTCACAATGAAAAAAATTGACAAATCACTCTGTCAGAAATAAATTATATATACCAGAAATAAATTTTAAAATTATCAGATTTTATTTTTTGAGGTAGAAAAAAATAGTTAAAAATAAATGAAAACCAAAAGAACCAAATTAAGGATCCTTTGGGACAGACCACTCTAAAAAACAGAATCAAAATGGGAAGAAAAAAGCACCCACTAAAAGAACACTTCTCAAAAAGACAAGGTAGTTATTGACAAGATGCTTTCTCTGTTAAACCTAAAAGGAAAAACAATGAGAAAACAAAACAAAATAAAAAGTAAATCATGCCAAAACTTCCAGAACTATGTTGAATAGTAACGGTGAAAGTGGGCACCATTGTCTTGTTCCTGACTTTAGGGGAAATGCTTTCAATTTTTCACCATTGAGGATAATGTTTGCTGTGGGCTTGTCATATATAGCTTTTATTGTGTTGAGGTATGTTCCTTCTATTCCTGGTTTCTGGAGAGTTTTTATCGTAAATGGATGTTGAATTTTGTCAAAGGCTTTCTCTGCATCTATTGAGATAATCATATGGCTTTTATTTTTCAATTTGTTAATGTGGTGAATTACATTGATTGATTTGTGGATATTGAAGAATCAATGCATCCCTGCGATAAAGCCCACTTGGTCATGGTGTATGATCTTTTTAATGTGTTGTTGGATTCTGATTGCTAGAATTTTGTTAAGGATTTTTGCATCTATGTTTATCAGTGATATTGGCCTGTAGTTTTCTTTTTTTGCCATTTTGGCATCTTTGTCAGGTTTTGGTATTAGGGTGATGGTGGCCTCATAGAATGAGTTTGGAAGTTTACCTTCCTCTGCAATTTTCTGGAAGAGTTTGAGTAGGATAAGTGTTAGCTATTCTCTAAATTTTTGGTAGAATTCAGCTGTGAAGCCATCTGGACCTGGGCTTTTGTTTGCTGGAAGATTTCAAATTACAGTTTCAATTTCCGTGCTTGTGATGGGTCTGTTAAGATTTTCTATTTCTTCCTGGTACAGTTTTGGAAAGTTGTACTTTTCTAAGAATTTTCCCATTTCTTCCACGTTGTCCATTTTATTGGCATATAACTGCTGATAGTAGTAGATCCTTTGTATTTCTGTGTTGTCTGTTGTGATCTCTCCTTTTTCATTTCTAATTTTATTGATTTTTCTCCCTTTGTTTCTTGGTGAGTCTGGCTAATGGTTGGAGTATTACTCAGCATTAAAAAGAATACATTTGAATCAGTTTTAATGAGGTGGATGAAACTGGAGCCGATTATATAGAGTGAAGTAAGCCAGAAAGAAAAACACCAATACAGTATACTAACACATATCTATGGAATTTAGAAAGATGGTAACGATAACCCTGTATGCGAGACAGCAAAAGAGACACAGATGTATAGAACAGTCTTTTGGACTCTGAGGGAGAGGGCGAGGGTGGGATGATTTGGGAGAATGGCATTGAAACATGTATAATATCATATAAGAAACAAATCGCCAGTCTAGGTTTGATGCAGGATACAGGATGCTTGGGGTTGGTGCACTGGAATGACTCAGAGAGATGGTATGGGGAGGGAGGTGGGAGGGGGGTTCAGGATTGGGAACAAATGTACACCCGTGGCGGATTCATGTTGATGTATGGCAAAACCAATACAGTGTTGTAAAGTAAAATAAAGTAAAATTAAAGAAAAAAAAATGAAAAAAAAAAAAAAAAAGTAAAGCATGTGCTTACAAGAAAAGTAATAGGAAACCCAAGGAAATATCAACCCACTTCAGTACTCTTGCCTGGAAAATCCCATGGATGGAGGAGCCTGGTAGGCTACAGTCCATGTGATCGCAAAGAGTCAGACACAACTGAGAGATTTCACTTTTCACTTTTGACAATTCCAGGACACTTGGAGATAGTAGTTAATATGGTGATATCTGGGGTTGTAAAAAGTAAAATAATTGCATGTTGTCATTTCCACTCTCAAACATTTATTATTATAAAAGAGATTTTGATGGAAGACTGAGGAAGTCATAGGAAAAATACTAAACATAAATGCTCAGTTGAGCTTAATTTTGCTCAATCTTCTATGTGCAGAAATCTTCATATAAGGAAACATATTTTTATTTAAACTCCTAATAATCTTTTATGAACAATAATAACACTATGAACAAATCTAGTGGAGAGGTGGAATTCCAGTTGAGCTATTTCAAATCCTAAAAGATGATGCTGTGACAGTGCTGCATTCAATAAGCCAGCAAATTTGGAAAACTCAGCAGTGGCCGCAGGACTGGAAAAGGTCAGTTTTCACTCCAATCCCAAGAAAAGGCAATGCCAAAGAATGCTCAAACTACTGCACAATTGCACTCATCTCACACACTAGTAATGCTCAAAATTCTGCAAGCCAGGCTTCAGTAATACTTGAACCATGAACTTCCAGATGTTCAAGATTTTTAGAAAAGGCAGAGGAACCAGAGATCAAATTGCCAACATTAGTTGGATCATCGAAAAAGCAAGAGAGTTCCAGAAAAACATCTATTTCTGCTTTATTGACTATACCAAAGCTTTTGACTGTGTGGATCACAATAAACTGTGGAAAATCCGGAAAGAGATGGGAATAGCAGACCACCTGACCTGCCTTTTGAGAAACCTATATGCAGGTCAGGAAGCAACAGTTAGAACTGGACATGGAACAACAGACTGGTTCCAAATTGGAAAAGGAGTACGTCAAGGCTTTATATTGTCACCCTGCTTATTGAACTTTTATGCAGAGTACATCATGAGAAATGCTGGGCTGGAGGAAGCACAAGTTGGAATCAAGATCGCTGGGAGAAATATCAATAACCTCAGACATGAGGATGACAACACTCTTATGGCAGAAAGTGAAGAACTAAAGACCTCTTGATGAAAGTGAAAGAGGAGAGTGAAAAAGTTGGCTTAAAGCTCAACATTCAGAGAACAAAGGTCATGGCATCTGGTCCCATCACTTCATGGCAAATAGATGGAGAAACAGTGGAAAGAAGGCTGACTATTTTGGGAGGATCCAAAATCACTTCAGATGGTGACTGCAGCCATGAAATAAAAAGACACTCCTTGGAAGGAAAGTTATGACCAACCTAGACAGCATATTAAAAAGCAGAGACATTACTTTGCCAGCAAAGGTCTGTCTAGTCAAGATTATGGTTTTTCCAGTAGTCATGTATGGATGTGAGTTGGACTGTGAAGAAAGCTGAGCGCCGAAGAACTGATGCTTTTGAACTGTGGTGTTGGAGAAGACTCTTTCAAGTCCCTTGGACTGCAAGGACATCTAACCAGTCCATCCTAAAGGAGATCAGTCCTGAGTGTTCATTGGAAGGACTGATGTTGAAGCTGAAACTCCAATACTTTGGCCACCGGATGTGAAGAACTGACTCATTTGAAGAGACCCCGATGTTGGGAAAGATTGATGGCAGAAGGAGAAGGGGACGACAGAGGATAAGATGGTTGGATGGCATCACCGACTCAATGGACATGAGTTTGGGTAAACTTTGGGAGTTGGTGATGGACAGGGAGGCCTGGCATGCTGTGGTCCATTGGGTCACAAAGAGTTGGACACAACTGAGTGACTAAACGGAACTGAATAATCTTTTGTATTATTATTTTGCTTGCTTTTCAGTTGAAAAGCCAGAACATCAAAGAAATAATGTAACTTTCTCAAGTTCATACAATTAATAAA
Source organism: Budorcas taxicolor (assembly GCF_023091745.1). Classification (NCBI taxonomy): domain Eukaryota; kingdom Metazoa; phylum Chordata; class Mammalia; order Artiodactyla; family Bovidae; genus Budorcas; species Budorcas taxicolor. The sequence continues at coordinate 19,974,562 of NC_068934.1, read as the reverse complement.
TATGACAAGAACTGTAATCTGAGAGAGTCTAAGACAGTTCTTTCCATTACACTGAATTGCCTCGTGGAAGCAGCCAGTCGTTAATTCACATTTCTGAGCAATTTTCATTCGCTTCTTGAGTTAGGTTGCATGTATCATCTCATTTTACTATGAGGTCAACATTGAGAATAAGTGCCATTTTTTTTCTAACTTATAAGTAAGGTAGGGAGATTAGTAGATGCAAAATTTGTTTCTCAAACACTGAACCATGTATAAATGTTGCTTGTGTTGAAATCTTCCACATTCCTACCTGTAGAACAAACAACCAAAAAAATGAGAAACACGATAAAGTGACATTTCTATGAAATTCTCTCTCCGTGTTTTGAAAATCGACACTTTCTTTTCATTTCTGAAATACTGGTGAAAAGATAGCAGTAGTAGTGTTGTGTATACCTATAAGTTTAGTACGAAGTTTCAAAGTAGCAATTACAATGTTTTTATTTAATTTTACTCTGTGTTCATTAACATATAAGTCAAAAAAACTGTAAAGGTTTTAATTGTTTTGGAAAAAGAATAAAATTTTAAAATTACAACTTTTACTTAACATTTAATAGAAAAAAATAAACAGGAGAGTTTAAAAACATTGATAAATGAAAGGAACCATACTTTAAATTTTATGGTGGAAATTATTCTAGTAGCTTCTACATCTGTTTTTCATATGATATTTCTATTCTCATTTGGGAAATTGAGCATTTCAATATTTTCAATATTTCTTTATCCCTGCCTCAAACCTTCAAGGCCTAATGGACATATTTAATTCTTCTCCCTCTAGTACCTCTTTTTAAAGGATTGCTTGAGTAGAGAACCCTCCCTGATACACATTAAATTTCTTTGAAAAAAGTTAACACGACAGGGTCTCTGTAGAACTGAACAATTCATGAAAGATTTGGAGCTCACAAAGATTTGGAGCTCAAAGCTTGTAAAATTAAAACTTTAAATTTTCTTGAATGACTATATTGTCTCCTAAATTATCATTCCATTTCACCTCTTTTCCTTTCTTTACAGCACAAAAAGTCATAATATTATAACTCTTTTAAACGTAAGTCAAATCATACCATCTTTCCTCTTAAGACTATTCAATAGTCTCCCATTAAATTAATAAAATATCCTCATCTTTTGCTACTCTACCTATGGCTCACTCAACTCCACTCACCCTTGTCTCTATGGAATGCATAGAACTTCCAAACACCTATTGCCTCTAGGTCTCTGCTCCTTTTTACTTCCACGGCTGCTATTCTTCCAGTATCACATGTTTCACTCTTTCTCAGGTTCTAGTCAAATATCACCTTATCTGAGATGTGTATGATGATATCCTATGTAAAATAGTATCCTCCACTCTACCACCCCAATCCTATCACTTTCTACCTCCAAGTTTGTCCTGATAATATTTATTATACTTAACATTACACTTAATATTGATTTGTTAGCTGTCCAAAATACACTCTCCTTTAAAGGACAGACTTTCTCTCTTTTGTTTATGGCTGTTTTCTCAGTTGACATAAAGTAGTGCCTCACTAAATAATGTTGGAAAAATGAATGGAAAGCTCACTTTCTTACTGGTCCTATGGCTTCTCTGTCATTGGTATTATAGTGAGAATCACTCTGAAATTAATATATTCTCAGTCCAAATCCTGGTTCTGCCCCCTGCAGGTTAATTAGCCTTGTTAAACTGAGGCAAGTCTTGCATCCTTCCTGAAATTACCCAGTTTTATTACCCAGTTCGAAATTAACAGTTTTATTTTAGGGGTGCAAATTTCTTCCATCATTCAACACCATATAACAACATTTTTTTCTGGGACAACTGACAATATATTTTTCTTGGTATAATTAACAGCCTGTTTTGATATAAGTGGTATTCTGAGTAGATTTTGCTCTAGGTGCATGTATGTGCACCAACAACTATTCTTCAGATTTTAAAAGATGGTTAGATGCATCCACTATAATAATAAACTGAAACATTTAAAGGACTCAAATTTGCATGCCAGTGGCAATAGAGGGTAAATTTGGGATTTGTTTTGAATATTGAAAAAGTGTTCATAAAAGCAGTGGGTGCTTGTGATAAGCATGTAACATTTTATGGACATGTGAGCGTTGTCACTTTAATCTTCCTCTCAAAGTCACTAGAATATCCCAGACAAAATATTAAAGAAATTAGACAAGATTAAAGAGTCTGAATACCAAGAAAATTAAAGAAGAGGTATAAATCACCACGTCTTCATATTGGCAATTTAATGGGCTTTATTTTTCTTTCTGCTTGAATCTAATAGTGTTAAAGGTGTCAACTGATCACTGAAAATAATAATCATTCTAATAATCATCTAATCATCCTCCATGCAGGATATCTGTGATGAGGTCTCCCTAGCAGTGACCCCTTCTGGAAGCTATGAGTTTCATGGGTTTTTGCTATGTGCTTGTAAATCTCCATGAACTGTAATTACCACCTTAAAAATAGATTTCAAATTTGACATTGTATTTAAAGTACTACAGAAACCTGAGGATATCTGTTGGAGTGGGGATAAGAAGGAACTAGAGACTTGATCTTGAAAAAAGAAATCTGATGAATGTTAAAGTATAATTTTCAAAAAGAAATAAAAATCACTCCACATACACGTAGAATGCATTTTCAAAGATTCTATACAATTCATTAATTAAGAATAAAAGTTGTAAGATGTTATGACCAGTTCAAAGAGTACTTGGGAAGCTAAGTGTACATAGAAAATTTGACAAAGAATACCAAGTTAAGAGTGCTATATATAGAAATCTAATTAATGCCTAGTGGGGCCACAAATCATAATCCCTGGGATTATTTGTTCTGCTAGAGAGAACTTATTTGCCTCTCTACCTGACCAAAATCTGCAGGTTAATATCTATGCTTACAAAATTATGAAGCAGCCCAATCAATGTAAATGTTATCAAAGTTGCAAGTTCAGAACTGCACTAAAAAAAAAAAAAAAAAAAAAAGGCACTCAGAAACCTGTTTGTTCATTTCCAAGTTTCAGATAATTATTCTGACAGAGGTAATAAGCTTCAGGAACAGAAAGTTTGTCTTTATCTAATTCAGAATACATTTTGAGTAACAATTAGGCCAGTATCAATGGTTGTGAAAGGGATTACATAGTGATAATTTGTGATAAGCTAGCCATTTGGTAGATCATTAAAGTACCTGAAACTGGACAGTTTCTTGAATATAGTGTTTGCTTCAGGCCTTTCTGTGACTACAAGGAAGGTTAAGAAGTACTACCAGACTGCTTCCCTGGTGGCTCAGAGGCTAAAGCGTCTGCCTCCAATGCAGGAGACCAGAGTTTGATCCCTGGGTCGGGAAGATCCCCTGGAGAAGGAAATGGCAATCCACTCCAGTATTCTTGCCTGGAGAATCCCATGGACGGAGAAGCCTAGTAGGTTACAGTCCACGGGGTCGCAGAGTCGGACACGACTGAGCGACTTCACCTTCACCTTAAGAAAAAGCAACATGTTTACACTGCTATATTAAAAATGGATAACCAACAAGGACTTATTGTATAGCTCAGGGAACTCTGCTCAGTAGTAACAACCTAAATGGGGAAAGAATTTGAAAATGAATAGATACTTGTGTATGTCTAACCGCATGACTTTGCTGTACACCTGAAACTAACAAAACATTATTAATCAACTATGCCCCAATATAAAATAAAAAGTTAAAGAAAAAAATCAGAAACCATAGTGATTTTAATTTCAACATTAGAAACTGGTTTCTGAGGGACCATATACTGGAACAACTCTGAGCTGAATCACTAAATTAAATCTTAAATAAAAGACTAGAGAACTCAAGAGAATAAAGTGAAAAATCAGATCACATAACTTTATTCTTACACTTCTATAGTTCCCAGTCATTGAAGGTTCAAACATCCCACCAAGACCAACATAAGGCACTGAGGGATTTGGCTTCTGGCTATTTCTCTGACCTCATGTCCTGCCACCACTCACTGTCCCCAGTATTCTTTAGCCAGAGCAGCCCCATGGTAAAAATAACTCAAAAAATTAATATAAAAAGGGTATATCTCAATATAATAAAGATCATATAGTAATCAGTGGGCTTCCCTGGTGGCTCAGACAGTAAAGAATCTGGCTGCAATGCAGGAGACCTGGGTTCCATCCCTGGGTTGGGAAGATCCCCTGGAGGAGGGCATGGTAACCCACTCTAGTATTCTTGCCTGGAGAATTCCCCATGGACAGAGGATCCTGGCCGACTACAATCCGTGGGGCCACAAAGAGTTGGACATGACTGAGAGACTAAGCACATATCATAATCAATAATATTAACTCATTAACCAACCCAGTTATGGTTGAGTAATGGTTAACTCATTAACCAACCTAGGGGTTGGACCCAGGTCTCCTGCATTACAGGCGGATTCTTTACCAACTGAGCCACAAGTGAAGCCCAAGAATACTGCAGCACATAGCCTATCCCTTCTCAAATGGATCTTCCCAACCTAGGAATCAAACTGGGGTCTCCTGTATTGCAGGCAGATTCTTTACCAATTGAACTATCAGGGAAGCCCAATATTAACTAATTATATATTGATATATATATAATATTTTATATCTGTGTGTATACATATATACATATATATAATATATATAGATTATATATACATATATACATACACATACACACACACACACACATATATATATATGAATGACATGCCCACAGCTAACATCACAGAAATGGAAAAAGCTAAAAACATTTCTTCCAAGTTCAGGCATAAGACAACAGTTCCCACTCTCACCACTTCTATTCAATATAGAACTAGAGGCCCTAGCAAAGCAATTAGGCAAGTAAAGAAAATTAAAAGGCATCCATATTAGACAGTAAGAAGTAAAACTGTTTCTGTTTCCAGATTGCGTATTGTATATAGAAAACCCTAAAGACTCCAAAAATGCTATTTAATAGAACTAATAAATTAATTCAGTAAAGTTTTAGAATACAATGTTAATATACAAAGATCAGTTGCATTTATATACACTAAAAATGAACTATCAGAAAGAGAAATGAAGAGCACAATCTTATTTATAATAGAATCTACAAGAATACTTTAACCACGGAGATGAAAAAACAGTACAATGAAAACTATAAGACACTGACAAAAAATATTAAAGACACAAATAAATGGAATGATATTCTAAATTCATGGATTATAAGAATTACTATTATTAAATATCCATACTACCGAAAGCAATATACAGATTCAAGACAAGAGCTATCAAAATTCCAGTGGCATTTTCACAGAAATAGAAAAAGCAACTCTAAAATTTGTATTGAATCACAAAAGACCTCAAAGAGTCAAGCAATCTTGAGAGTGCTCAAAGCCATCACACTTTCTGATTTTAAACTATATTACAAAGTTATAGAATTAAAACTGTATTGTATTGTTACAAAAATAGAAACAAAGACCAATGGGTGGGGAGTTTTAGTTTTGACAGATGAAGAATTCTGAAAATGGATAGTTACCATGGTTGAACAACTCCGTGAATGTACTTAATACCACTGAACCATATATTTTCAAACAGTTAATATAGAAAGCTTTATGTTATACATATTTTACCAAAATAGAAAAAGTTAAAAAACTTAAAAATAGCTCAGAAATAATCCTACACATATACAGTCAATTAGTCTTTGACAAGAGTGACAAGAATACAAAATGGGGAAAGGATAATCTCTTCAATAAATGGTGTTGGGAAAATTAGATGTTCACATGCAAACAAGTGAAATTGGACCATGCCTAATACTATACAAAATATCAACTCAAAATGGATCAAAGACTTAAAAAACCTATGACTGAAATCATAAAACACTTTGAATAATACCTAGGAAGGAAAGCCCTTGATACTTGTCTTACAATAATTTTTTGGATATAACAGCAAAGGCACAGCAAGACAAAGAAATTAGTAAATAAATAAACAAATGGGATTATATAAAACTAAAAATCTTCAACACAGCAAAAAAAACAATAGAGTAAAAAGACAACAGAATGGGAGAAAATATTTGCAAATAATAATACACTGATGGGGTTAATATCAAATTCAAGGCATATAAAAACTCATACACCTCATAGACACTCACATACAATTAAAAATTGGGCAAAGTATCCAGGTAGATGTTTCTCCAAAGAAAACATATCAATAGCCAACAGGGATATGAAAAGGTATCCAACCTTTCCATTCATCAGGAAAATGCAAATGAAACCAACAATGAGATATTACTTCACATCTGTTAGGATGGCTATCATGGAAAAATTAAAAAAAAAGAAATGTAGACAACAAGAGTGGGTGGGGACATAGGGACAGGGAACCCAGGTTAGTGCAAATGTAATTTGGTATAGTCATTATGGGAAACAATATAGAGTTTCATCAAAAAATTTAAAATAGACCTGCCATATGATCCAGCACTACCACATTTGGTAATTTTTCGACAGGAATTGAAATCAGGATCTCAAAAACATACCTGCACTCTCAGGTTCATTGTAGCATTATTCACAATAGCCAAGATATGGAAACAACCTAATGTCTATCAACAGGTGATTGGATAAAGAAGATGCTGCATATACATACAATGGAATACTATTCAACTTTTTAAATGAAGGGAATCCTGCCAGTTGTGACATCACGCTAACTGAAATAAACCAAAGGAACAAAGACAGAAATACATTATGATATAATTATGTGGACTCTGAAATACTCAAATTTAAAACAGAAAAGAGATGATGCTTGACAAGAACTGAGAAGAAGAGGGAATGGGAGGTGATGGTCAAATGATACAAAGTTTCAGTTACACAAAATAAATTCTGAAGATCCACTGCACAGCATGGTGCCTACAGTTAACAATACTGTATTACATACTTAAATCATTTTTTAATGATGATAGATCTCGTTTAGAGTTCTTTCAACACACATGATAACAACAATAATAATAATGGAGGCAAGAGGAAACTTTGAAGGGTGATGGATACATCTTTGGTTTTGATGGTGGTGATGATTACAAATTTATCTCCAAACTTATCAAGTTATATACATTAGTATATATAGCTTTTTGTTTTCAAATTAGAACTCAATAAAGTGATTTTAAAACAAAGGTGAAAATATTAAAGAAAATAGTTAAAAAAAACACATAATTCAATTATCCTATTACTTTTTCCAGTTATATATTGCACATGCCCAGTACTTGCTAAGAATTTGGTAGAAATATGGGTACTGATTTGAACAAGTAGTTTTCTGGCTAAATGTAAGGAAAATATTTTATTTAGTGTTTCAAGTATGACTACATTGCTGAGTGAGTAAGAAGAAACATTCTCAAGGTCTTTAGGAGATACATTTCAAGTGAAAGGAAAGGGCTGTCAAAACTTCTTTGAAAATAAGTGAGTGGGAGATAAAATTATTCCATGTCTATCTTGTCTTCAAGATAAGATTGCAAAGAATATGGGTCAAAAACAGTCAGACAGGACTGATGGACTGAACTGACTGATCTTGTCTTCAAATCAATACAGTATAAGGAGGTGGATTAATGTGTTTACTAAGACAAGGAGCACACAAGATCAAGTTATCTTTGTATAGAATAAGCACTGAGTAAGATTACCTGTGTGACACTCTTCAAGGAATGGGTCTGCCATATATATTTTTTTTCTGTCTACCCCCTTTTATGTTTACCTCTATCTTGAGAGTAAAATTGAAAGTTGCTCAACTCTTTGCTACCCCATAGACATAGTCATGGAATTCGAGACCAGAATATTGGAGTGGGTAGCCTTTCCCCAGGGGATCTTCCCAACCCAGGGATCAAACCCAGGTCTTGCTCATAGAAGGCAGATTTTTTACCAGCTGAGCCACAAGAGAAGCCCAACCTGTATCTTATCTTTGTCCTCTTCCTGTCTCCCTCCATTCTATCTCCATCCTTTATTGTTTTATATAATGAGAGCTTCTCAAGGCAAGAATACTGAAATGGTTTGCCATCTCCTTCTTCAGTGGACCATGTTTTGTCAGCCATGAAATTAAAAGACGCTTGCTCCTTGGAAAAAAAGCTATGACAAACCTAGACAGCATATTAAAAAGCAGAGACATTACTTTGCCAACAAAGGTCTGTACCTCAAAGCTGTGGTTTTTCCAGTAGTCATGTATGGATGAGAGTTGAACCATAAAGAAAGCTGAACGCTGAAGAATTGATGCTTTTGAACTGAGGTGTTGGAGTAGACTCTTGAGGGTCCCTTGGACTGCAAGTTCATCCTAAAGGAAATCAGTCCTGAATGTTCATTGGAAGGACTGATGCTGAAGCTGAAACTCCAATACTTTGGTCATCTAATGCAAAGAACTGACTCCTTAGAAAAAACCCTGATAAAAGATTGAAGTCAGGAGGAGAAGGGGATGACAGAGGATGAGATGGTTGGATGGACATAAGTTTGAGCAAGCTCTGGGAGTTGGTGATGGACAGGGAAGCCAGGCATGCTGCAATCCATGGGGTCACAAAGAGTTGGACATGACTGAGTGACCCTGAACTGAACTGAAAAATGTGAGGCATTTGACTTGGTAAATTAGATGAGTCAGTGGATAAAAAGACAATGAATGCAGTTGGTGAATGCAGGTCAAAAAGACTGGTTAAATAAGTTTAGTGTATTTCAATTCACAAGTCTGTTCCAGCTGGGAGAGGGACATGTTTACTAGACTGCTCCATATTCTCATGTGTTTCTGTTCAGTGTCACTTTTTCTGCGTGGTATATCACGAACTGTCAATCCGTATAGCTTCCTCCTGGAGACCATCTCTGGTTCTGTCGATCTTTGTTAAGCTCCTTTATCATAATTTCCTGATTTCATGTGTTTACTTATTATAAATAACATCTTGGTTTTTATTTACTTTCATATTCTGTGAGGAAAAAAAAAAAAAAAACACTTTATACGATGCTATCTTACCCGCGACTGCATTGTTAGCAGTGTCCCAGAGCAGATTATTTTCCTAAACTTAGAATTCTTTGAGATACATACAACTCTTTTTTAATATCCCTGTGAATCTGTCCGTGGAAATTTTCACCATAACCACCAGAATTCCTTTATTTGAGATTAGGAAACCACTGTCTTCAGTTCTTAATATATAACGATGGTCTCTAAATCACAACTTTATTTATACTGCATTAAAGAAATACTTAGACTACTTCTACAGAATTTTTAAATTGTGAAGAATGACACTGTTATTTATAATAAGAAACACATATTTGGTCCATCCAGTTTCTAGCACAGAGTTTCTAAAAATCTTGCAATCTCTTAAGTGTGTCTTTTATTATGTTAATAATGTGACTTTTAGAATGCCCTTAGATCACTTAAGGCAGGAGGCTGGTTGCCAGGGGGACCAGCCTAGTGTTGGAGAGTTGAAACTTTCTGTCCCATCCCTTGGCCTCAAAAGAGGGGAGAGAAGCTGGAAGTTGAATCAATTGCCAATGGCCAATGGTTTATTCAATCATGCCTACTCATGCAAGCCTCCATAACAATTCAAAAGGACAGGGTACAGAGAGCTTCTGTGTTGATGAAAAGTGGAGATGCCAGAAGAGTTACACCCCGAAGAGGTCATGGAAGCTCCATGTTTTGCTCTTACATTTCCCTATGCATCTCATCCATCTGGCTGTTCCTAAGTTACATTCTTATATAAAAAACTGGCGATCTAATAAATGAAATATTTTTCTGAGTTCTGTGAGCTGCTCTAGAAAATTAATTGAACCCAAGGAGGAGGTTGTGGGAACATCTAATCTACTGCCAGTTGATCAAAAGTACAAGTAACAACCTGGACGTGAAACTGGTGTCTGAAATTGAAGGACGGGAGTCTTTGGAATCTCCAATCTATAAACAGAAGCACAGGTGATAACCTGGGCTTGCAACTGAAATCTGAGGTTGCAGGGTGGAAGTACTCTTGTAGAGCTGAACCCCTGCCAACTGGAATATGATGTTATGTCCAGGTAAATAGTGTCAGAATTGAGTACAATTCTCAGACATCCTGCTGGTGTCCTACAACTGTTTAGTATTGCATGGGGTGGCCCCCTGCCATATTGGAATTAGGTCCAGGAACCCAAAAGATGGGATCATACCAATAGGGATCATACATATAAATCTGAGAAAGTCAATTCTTAGGAAGGTTGATAAGAAGTCCAAGGGTCCCCAAAGAGAGAGGGGTCTGGAGTTCTCAATGAGATAGAGGTCTGGAATTCACAAGTAGGAGGAAAAGATAAACTTTTTTTTCTCTCCCTATATTCCTTAGTCTTAGTCACATAAAATGGGTTCTTTTTTTTCTTTAAGCCCACAATTGATGATTGCACAACAAACAACTCAGTTTCAACTTTCTGTACTCAGTCAGATCAGTTGCTCAGTTGTGTCCGATTCTTTGTGACCCCATGGACTGCAGCATGCCAGGCTTCCCTGTCCAAAACCAACTCCCAGAGTTTATTCAAACTTATGTTCATTGAGTCAGTGATGCCATCCAACCATCTCATCCTCTGTTATCCCCTTCTCCTCCTAACTTCAATCTTTCCCAGGATCAGGGTCTTTTCCAAAGAGTCAGTTCTTTGCATCAGGTGGCCAAAGTATTGAAGTTTCAGCTTCAGCATCAGTTCTTCCATGAACACCCAGGACTGATCTCCTTTAGAATGGACTGGTTGATCTCCTTACAGTCCAAGGGACTCTCAAGAATCTTCTGCAACACCACAGTTCAAAAGCATCAATTCTTTGGTGCTTAGCTTACTTTATGGTCCAACTCTCACATACATACATGACCACTGGAAAAACCATAGCTTTGACTAGATAGACCTTTGTCAGCAAAGTGATGTCTCTGCTTTTTAATATGCTGTCTGGGTTGGTCATAACTTTTCTTCCAAGGAGTAAGCGTCTTTTAATTTCATGGCTGCAGTCACCATCTGCAGTGATTTGGAGCACAAGAAAATAAAGTCTGACACTGTTTCCACTGTTTCCCCATCTATTTGCCATGAAGTGATGGGACTGGATGCCATGATCTTCATTTTCTGAATGTTGAGTTTTAAGCCAACTTTTTCACTGTCTTCTTTCACTTTCATCAAGAGGCTCTTTAGTTCTTCTTCACTTTCTGCCATAAGGGTGGTGTCATCTGCATATCTGAGGTTATTGATATTTCTCCCAGCAATCTTGATTCCAGCTTGTGCTTCTTCCAGCCTAGCGTTTCTCGTGATGTACTCTGCAGATAAGTTATATAAGCAGGGTGACAATATACAGCCTTGACGTACTCCTTTTCCTATTTGGAACCAGTCTGTTGTTCCATGTCCAGTTCTAACTGTTGCTTCCTGACCTGCATAAAGGTTTCTCAAGAGGCAGGTCAGGTGGTCTGGTATTCCCATCTCTTTCAGAATTTCCCACAGTTTATTGTCATCCACACAGTCAAAGGCTTTGGTATAGTCAATAAAGCAGAAATAGATGTTTTTCTGGAACTCTCTTGTTTTTTCCATGATCCAGCAGATGTTGGCAATTTGATCTCTGGTTCCTCTGCCTTTTCTAAAAGCAGCTTGAACATCTGGAAGTTCATGGTTCATGTATTGCTGAAGCCTGGCTTGGAGAATTTTGAGCATTACTTTACTACCGTGTGAGATGAGTGCAATTGTTTGGTAGTTTGAAGATTGCTTGCCATTATCCTTCGTTGGGACTGGAATGAAATCTGACCTTTTCCAGTACTGTGGCCACTGCTGAGTTTTCTGCATTTGCTGGCATATTGATTGTAGCACTTTCACAGCATCATCTTTTAGGATTTGAAATAGCTCAACTGGAATTCTATCGCCTCCACTACCTTTGTTCATAGTGGTGCTTCCTAAGGCCCACTTGACTTCACATGCCAGGATGTCTGGCTCTAGGTGAGTAATCACACCATCATGGTTGTCTGGGTCATGAAGATGTTTTTTGTGTAGTTCTTCTGTGTATTCTTGTGACCTCTTCTTAGTACCTTCTGCTTCTGTTAGACCGGTACCATTTTTGTCCTTTATTGTGCCCATCTTTGCATGAAGTATTCCCTTGGTATCTTTAGTTTTTTTGAAGAGATCTCTAGTCTTTCCCATTCTATTGTTTCCTTCTATTTCTTTGCACTTATCACTGAGGAAAGCTTTCTTATCTCTCCTTGCTATTCTTTGGAACTCTGCATTCAAATGGGTATATCTTTCCTTTTTCTCCTTTGCCTTTAGCTTCTCGTCTTTTCTCAGCTATTTTTAAGGCATCCTGAGACAACCATTTTGCCTTTTTGCATTTTGTTTTTCTTGGGATTGGTCTTGATCACTGCCTTCTGTACAATGTCATGAACATCCATCCATAGTTCTTCAGGCACTCTATCAGATCTAATCCCTGGAATATATTTGTCACTTCCACTGTATAAGTGTAAGGGATTTGATCTAGGTCATACCTGAATGGTCTAGTGGTTTTCCCTACTTTGTTCAATTTAAGTCTGAATTGGCAATAAGGAGTTCATGATCTGAGCCATAGTCAGCTCCTGGTCTTGTTTTTGCTGACTGTATAGAGCTTCTCCATCTTTGGCTGCAAAGAATATAATCAATCTGATTTCAGTATTGACCATCTGCTGATGTCCATGTGTAGAGCCTTCTCTTGTGTTGTTGGAAAAGGGTGTTTGCTATGATCAGTGTCTTCTGTTGGCAAACCTCTGTTAGCCTTTGCCCTGTTTCATTTTGTACTCCAAGGCCAAACTTGCCTGTTACTTCAGGTATCTCTTGACCTCCTACGTTTTGCATTCCAGTCTCCTATGATGAAAAGGACAACTTTTCAGGTGTTAGTTCTAGAAGGTCTTGTAGGTCTTCATAGAACTGTTCAACTTCAGGTTCTTCAGCATTAGTGGTTCGGGCATAGACTTGGATTACTGTGATATTGAATGGTTTGCCTCGGAAATGAACAGAGATTATTCTGTCACTTTTGAGACTGCACCCAAGTACTGCATTTCTGCTCTTTTGTTGACTAAGAGGGCTACTCCATTTCTTCTAAGGGATTCTTGCCCACAATAGTAGATATAATGGTCATCTGAATTAAATTTGCCCATTCCAGTCCATTTTAGTTCACTGATTCCTAAAATGTCCATGTTCACTCTTTCCATCTGTTTGACCACTTCTAATTTACCTTGATTCATGGACTTCACATTCCAGGTTCCTATGCAATATTGTTCTTTACAGCATCAGACTTTACTTCTATCACCAGTCACATCCACAACTGGGTGTTGTTTTTGCTTCATCATAGCTTCCTTTTTTCTATCATTCATTTAATATTACCCTTGCCCCTTCTAACACCTCAGCAGGTTGATTTCCCTATGTTTCTACGAGAGCTATTTCTCACAGAAATAACTTCATCATTGAAATGAATGAGTCATAATAATTAGTGAAATAATCTCTATCTTAATTATTTTCCAATGAAAACTGACTGTTATTATTTAGAAATAATGTATTGTGATATAACTTGTTTCCAGACAAAGTTTTCCATGCCACCACTGTAGAGTAGCAACCTCGAATCTCTTTGGTCATTAGAATCTAGTGTCCCAGCCAATACAGCAACCCCTTCTATGTTGTTGGCTTAGCTACATGAAGGGACTAAAATAGTTTATATCCACCCTGTATTAGGCAAGAGTCTATTTAAAGCTTAGTGTTTTTTGCCTCAGTTTTATGTTACTCCTCCCTCTTCAGTGTAAATATCTATACCTACCCTGCTAGGCATTTCTTTTCTAGCTCTTCTTATGGAATGAGATTTCCGTCTTTTATAATTATTTCTAATACTTAAAATTGCATCTTAGATGCCTAATAGTATGAAGACATTATCTAAGCTTATTATATTAACAATTCACTGAGCATCATTTTATGAATTAAAGTGAATGTTTTGTCCATTGTTGACAGTGGACATGCCAGATGGAGATTTCCCTGGTGGTACTGTGGATGAGAATATGCTTGCCAATGCAGTGAATATGGGTTCAATCCCTGGTCCGGGAAGATTATACCTGCTATGGAGCAACTAAGTCCATGCACCGCAACTACTGAGCCCAAGCCCTAGAGCCTGTGAGCCACACTACTGAGCCTGTATGCCACAACTGCTGAAACTCACGTGCCTAGAGCCTGTATTCCCTAGCAAGAGAAGCCGCTGCAATGAGAAGCCTATGCATCACAACAAAGAGTAGTTGCTGCTCACTGCAGCTAGGGAAAGACCACACAAAGCAACGAAGACCCAGTACAATCAAAAATTAATTAATTAATTAATGAAAAAAAAAAACATGCTGGATGGATAAGTGGTATATACATAAAATGTAATCCTAAGCCACAGGGGAAATAGAATATTATTAATATAGAATACTTAAGTGCCAGGAGTATTTTTATTATTTGATTATAATTGTGTTGTGTGATTACCTTATTTTCTTGCAAACTATTTATTACAATATTGATATACTTTTTGTTTATAAATAAAATTGAAATGCAAGACAGCAAGGTAATTCTTGTGGACTTCACATTTACAAATGGCAGTGCAGTGATATGAAGATAGAATTTCTTAAGGGTCATGTTCCTTTTAGAACAATGCAAAACTGTCTATCTCCAGAAGAGTTGATTGTTGTTTTTCTAAGTTTAGCATATAATAAAACTTTATCATTTAGAGGAAACATTATTCTAAAGACATTTTAATTCTCCTTTAAAAATAAAGAGAACTTGAGGCTAATGGACTTGAGTATTATGTGAGACTGAGGTTCCTGTAATCACTATAATTCCACACAAAAGAGCCTGAAATTGCATGAGATTAGAAGTTTAATAGTTGAGGGTTGCTCTATAAAAAACTCTAAAGCTATAAATGGAAATTCAGATGTGAGCCAAAAAAGAGGCAGGTAATGATTTAATACTGTGTTTTAAATCCTGTATTTATGGGAATTTGTTAAGAATTACTGTTATTTTTTGGGGAATAACTTTTATATAACCAATTATTTTGAAAATTGCAACAGAGGAAATGTCATCAGTGTCAACTTATCTTATTCAGTTTTAAATGAAACATAAAAAGAAACAACATTATTTGGGAGAAAAGGACATTATGTGAAATAATACTAGCCTGCATTCAATAGGCTGCTGGAGGACAACCTGATGTTTGAATGACTGTCCATGCTGTATGAAACAATCATACCAAACAGAGCACATTAAAACAGAGCTATGACAATGATCCACCTTTTCAAGTAAGCTGTATTTCTTCATCTCTTTTCATGGCCTTCAGCAATCAAGCTCTTGCAGAGTACCTGCATTACCTCACTGGCAGAATCACCAAGAAGGTAAACGTGGATCAATCACAGTCACAGATGATAAATGAAAGAAAACTGATGGGAGGTGCTGCCATTTACCCTACATCTGGGGTATACAGGGAACCAAGATCATGAGTAGCTGACTGAAGTCTTATAGTTGGAAGACAATTTTCAATCAAGTGACTGATTTGTCACTGAACCCAGATTTCATAAAAAAGATTCTGCACTACTCAGTCAAGCAGGAGAACAAGTGTATTCAGTCCCACAGTGTATTCCATGCCTTTCCTGTGAGCAGTGCTGAGGAGTAAAAAGGACATATCTGAGCACACATACAGTAGTAATAACAATAATGGATAATTTATATGCATGCTTCCTGTGCCCCTTTCACTGGCTAAGCATTTATAACAGCACTAAGAAGAGAATCATTGTTAGTATTATCGCTAATTATATGCAAGGTAAAAGAGGTTTAGAGAGGTTAAATTACCTAACATTGTATGTAGACAAATGAGCCTTTTTAAAATTAGAATTATATGTGTATGCATGTGTGTGTGTATCCAAATTCTCACAGATTGTGTCATTTGTTCATCACAGCTACCCATTTTAAAGTAAAAGAAACTGTGGTACCAAGAAGGTATTGGTCCTAGCACAGAAATGTAACTGCCCACTTTAGATGATTTTAATCAGTGATCTAATCTGAAATACATTCAAGAGGGTCCACCATCCCTATGAATAACTGGTCTACTTCTTCAAAGATGATTTTATCCATTGAAATAACTCATGTTTGGGGGAGAAGACCTCTTAATCTTTAGATATTGAGTGACTATGAGCTTCACAGAGAAACTGTCTAGGATTGAGGGCCATGAATAGATTTTTATCATCATTAAAGCATTTTAAAATGATCTAATTATTCATTACAGAACATTGTTCAGAAATTATTTTAGTCTATGTATTTTGGCTAATTGGTTTCAGTTAGTATATATATTATACTGAACGATATTATATATGAATGTTAAGAGTGTTAGTTTTAAGCTTGTGGATAATGAAGGCTATAGATTATGGAGTAGACTGATAAATTAATGGGCTTTCCTGGTCGCTCAGCAGTAACAAAATTCAGGAGACATAGGTTTGATCTCTGGGTTGGAAAGATGCCCTGGAGAAAGAAATGGCAACCCACTCCTGTGTTCTTGTCTGGGAAATCCCATGGACAGAGGAGCCTGGTGGGCTACAATCCATGGAGTCTCAAAAGAGTAGGACATGACAAAATATAAATAGGATAGGACAGGATGCAGTCTGTGAGTCATGGAGAATTGGATGAACTATTCTCTATACAAGTTATAGAAAGATGACTAATCTGCAGTTGTGAAAAAAATAAAATGAAAGCTAGCCTAAATATAAGTACCCTTTCTGGTAAGGAAGAGGCTCCTTCTTGCAAGGATTTTCTCTTTAACAGGCAGGTTTTAATTTTACACATTGATTACCCAGGGAACATTCTGAAAACAGGTTTTGGGAGTCTGTGATTTCTATAAACAAATATATCAGGAATGTGAGGTAATGGACACAGTTTTAGTAATGATACAATAAAAGGGCATATCATTGCAAATACAGAACCCTATCACAGATATAAAATAACTCAATGTCCAAAGTGAATTTAGAAGAGAAGTATCCTATTGTATTATTCAGATAGAAATCTACGGCTTACATAAGGTTAAGCTGCCTCTCAGTGGTAAAATAAGACATCTGATGCTTTTTTGTACAGATTATCAGAACACAGAACTGCTTCACAATTTGAATGGGAAAAAATAACATAAATCAGGAACAATTCTATAATTCCCAAGAAGTAAAAAAGAACCACAAAGAATACAGGAATAACAGATATAGGGAACAGCCACTGTTCATGACTGAGAGAGAATGTCCAAAAAGAAAGAAAGAGTCTGAGCTCCCACTGCAGGGGGCACAAGTTCCATCCGACTGGAGAAGTTATGTGCACTGCACAGTGCAGTCAAAAGGAAAGGAAAACAAAACCTAAAAGAAAGAAATTAATTCATGGGAAGGGATGACCACCAGATGCTCCACACACTGAATTATGCAGGAGCTTGAAGAGAGGAGCACACCTGAACCAGTATGAGAAGACCTTTCCTCCTCCACCGTTCACCCTGCACTAATGAAAAAGCAGGATATCATCCCATTTGGCAAAGAAAGTTTTATAGGCCCAGGTCTGGTATCATAAAGCAGGACAAAGGAGACTAATTTTGAATTAAAGAATGAACTGATAACCGGCAGATAGTCACATAAAGAAGCACAGGCTGGAATCAAGATAATCAGAGATATATCAGTCACCTCAGATATGCAGATGACACTACCCTTATGGTAGAAAGCCAAGAGGAGCTAAACAGCCTGTTGATGAAAGTGAAAGAGGAGAGTGAAAAGTTGGCTTAAAACTTAACATTCAAAAAACTAAGATCATGGCATTTGGTCCCATCACTTCATGGCAAATAGATGGGGAAACAATGGAAACAATGAGAGACTTTATTTTCTTGGGCTCCAAAGTCACTGTGGATGGTGACCGCAGCCATAAAATTAAAAGACACTTATTTCTTGGAAGAAAAGCTATGACAAACCTAGACAGCATATTAAAAAGCAGAGGCATTATTTTGCCAGCAAAGGTTGGAATAGTCAAAGCTATGGTTTTTCCAGGAGTCACGTGTTGATGTGAGAGTTGGACTATAAAGAAGGCTGAGCACCCAAGAATTGATGCTTTTGAACTGTGGTGTTGGAGAAGACTCTTGAGAGTCCCTTGGACTGCAAGGAGATCCAACCAGCCAATCTTCAAGGAAATCAACTTTAAATATTCATTTGATGGACTGATGCTGAAGTTGAAGCTTCAATACTTTGGTCACCTGATGCAAAGAGCCAACACACTGGAAAAGACTCTGATACTGGGAAAGACTGAAGATGGGAGGAGACGGGGGGTGACAGAGGGTATGATGGTTGAAATGGCATCACTGACTCAACAGACATGAGTTTGAGCAAACTCTGGGAGATGGTGAAGGACAGGGAAGCCTGGCATGCTGCAGTCCACGAGATCTCAGAGAGTAAGACAAAACTGAGCAACAAACAACAACAATCACATAAGGGTGTTTTATGAACCAAAGATATTAAGATACTTTGAAAATGACAAGGAGGGGTGTATATATATAAGGTGGCATTATTAGTCTGCTATTCAACTGCAAAATCTATACTGCTTTTTGTTCAGTATGACCAGAGTATACCAGAAATTTATTTATCCATGTAATGGTTAATTTTCTGTCAATTTGACTTGCTTAATACCTGATAAAACATTATTTCTGGTGTGTCTGTGATGGTGTTGCTGGTGGAGATTACTAGCATTTGAATTAGTAGCCTGAAAGCAAAGAAGATTGCCCTTTACCAGTGTGGGTGGGCATTATCCAATCTGTTAAGACTCTAAATGGGGGGAGGGGGAAGGGGTTAAAGACCCTTCTGGAAGAGGATTTGGGCCACAAGACCAAGCAATTTTTTGGAGCCAGCTTTCAATGGCAAGGCAAATTAAGAATGGAAAACAGAGGGGGAGAACAGGTACCAACTGTGACCCAGAAACCAACTGTAGTGAGCAGGTATAGTTCAGGCCACTACTTTATGTCTTCTAAGTATCTCTACAGGAAGAAAGACCTAGAAAGCTTTGTAAGAGTTGAGTCCTGAACATTTATAAACAAGTTGATTAATGCAGCACAAAGGGTAAACAGTAACATTCAAGGTCATCTGCTATTTTTATATCCCTTCAAGAAAAAACAAATCTGTGATATTGCAAGAGTACAGTTAGTTGATAATTTCTAGCATTCTGCACCCACTTCCATTTTCAACACCATGGTAATGCCAGGCAGCCTGAATCAGTGACTGAGAAATGGTTTGACCATTTCTGTCCCCTGCATAACCTCTCTCCCAGGCAGTCCGTGCTTTAAACTTTCCTGTTGAACTGACCGAAATATTGCAGATCAGCATTAACATGAAGGATCTCCCTATCAATTCCTGATTTCTCCTCCCTTTCTTTTCTCAGATCTCAAACCTGCATCATACTTTGAAGGCTTTCTTTGCTCAATGCTGCTCACTCTCACTTTTGTCTCTCATAGAAATCAATCCCTGTCTTGGTTTCAGTGCCTGAGTTCTGGTGACCAAACTGACACAGAAAATGACTTTTAAATGAAAAAAGAAACTAATGATTCAGGAAGGACAGGAAAAGCTACAGAAATGTTCATGAGTAAAAAAAGAAACAATAAGGCCCTGTGTTTATTAGGTAAAAAATAAGGCACAATGGTAAAAGGAGGACAATTGTAAGAGCAGAGATAATTGTAAATGAACAGAAACCAGGCCAAATAATATGAAATCATGACATTTTAAAATGAAACTTAAAATCTAAAACTAAAATATGCAGAGAAAATATATATACCTTTGTTTAAAACTGTGTTTATTGTGCATGTACATGAACAAAGAAGGTAAAGAAAAACATGCCTATTTTATTCAGTCTGGAGGCTAATTACATGAATTAATTTCTTCCAATTAATTTGCATCATGTGTTAGTTGTCTGTAATTACTATCCAGAGAGCTTTTCATAAGCTATTTTAAGAATGAATGGTTGTGAGCATAACAATTATACAGTTTGTGGTGAGTCAAAGGACTACACTTCAGATGGTATTTTGAGGTCAGTCTGACTAGTTGGAGATACAGACAAGCAGATAGGCAATGCCAGTGCAGTGCTAAGTGTCTCATGAAATATTTCATACATATATAAATACATAGAATATGCAGTAATGTAACAGACAATGACAGTGTTATTTAACAGACATTAACATTTGCCATACTTGTTTAGGAACAGACTAAAGAGACAACAATGGCAACCGTCTATGGTAATTTCATAACCTGGAATTGAGCCCTTACTGAGAGCTAGCTGCTGTGTTATACACAGGGACACAGCAAAGAACAGAAGAGAAATGAGTCTTCCTTCATGGATATGAAGTTCAGGATGTTTGGATCTATCCATATCTTTCCATTTCCATAGCTATTACTCCAGGAAAGCCACAATCTCATGTAGCTGTTGATAACTTCCTACACTGCCTTCTACCCCAGGACTTTAATACAATGTATTAACTCTACCCAGTACACTTTTCTCCAGCTAACTTGTATGTCTTATCTTAATTTTCACTTCCTTTGGGAGGATTTCCCTGATCCTAGACAGATTAATCATCTTCATTCAGTATTTCAAGGCTACGTGTATTTGTTAGGACACTTACCACAGTTATGCTGAACTAGCTGATGATATGGATAAGGCTCCAATGCCTACATTTCCCCTCACCTGACAACCAGATGAAATGAAGATAGTCTCTTTTCTGTCCTCTGCTGGCATCCCATGTAAATAACACAACAGGCAATTCTCAGTAAGTGCTGGGTTCCAGGTGATAAAAGGATCACAAACAGCTGCCATATTGCCTTTGTTTCTGAAATACAGCTAACCTTCGATTTCTCCCTTCTAACCCCTTCTTTGCATACAAATTCTTTAGTAAAAGTTCCCCTGTATGTGTGAAGGAATAAATGGGGTAATCTTTTGAGAAAAGCACCTGGTTTAAAACAAAGAGACACATTGCTAGAGTGCTTAGTAAATTTCCTAGAAATATTTTCTTCTATGAATGCAGCATAAAATGTTAATAGAAATTATGGGTGAATGTCTTCCTTAGAGGTGGAAGATAATATGTGAGTTTATGAATAGATGCAGGGCAAGCAATTGTATATTTCAAATTTCTTGGGGATGGATTTCTAAGGTAAAATGTATATGCTCTGAATACTTATGTAAACATTCTATGTATTTTAACCAAGAGCTGTTATTTTTTTTAGAAATTGTCTGCTGCTATATATTGTTTCAGGATCTGTGGGTTCATGTTAATCTTTCAGGCCATCATTTATTTGAGGGGCAAAAGGAAGAGCTGAATAAATTTACATAAAGGCAATTGATTTCTAGCAGAAGTAACCTCTTGTTCTCAAAGATCTATCTGACATAACAAGTGGCTAAGTTTGGCGATAGCTCAGAACAAAGAAGCTAATTCACTTGACTCTAGCTTCCATTTTACTTTCAAGAAAGGATGGGAACGTCCAACAAGTCACTTATGTCACTTGTAGGAAGACCTCAGTGAATTAGCAGAAATACCTAGTGCCGGGAGGAAATACCTAGCCAGCGTGAGGAACTCCGCCCATGGCAAAGGTCATGAGGAAGGAGGCTTGGCATACGCAAAGGCCTGATCAAGCCTCAGGAAACCCCTTGTTCCCGAGCATCTAACCCCAAAATCAGAGTCTGTTTTATGCTCTCACCTACACCTCTGACTTTACGGGGGGCTCTCCCCCATAACCGTTTCTCTCGGAGAAGGAGTAAACGCGCAGCTCCAAGGCAATAAAAATTTCTGGGCGTGACAAGAGTGTTTCAGCTTACGGACTCCTCTGAAGGTGATCTAGCCCGCCTGTGTAGGTTCGTCTGGCCACATGTGATTGTTTACAGCCTCCCAACCTGAGAGGCATGAGATGTTTTAGACTTAGTAAAGGCAAATTCTTTTGGGGAGTTAGAAATTATTAGTATAGTGGGTTGCTTAGGAATTATATTGGTGAAGGGTTTCTTCATTTGTTGTGTCAATAATTGCTGCTAATACCCTACTCTGGGTGGGACAAGGATGTCTCAGGTCAAACCTCTCTGCTGACAGACTAGCTTGTGTGACAGGATTATCCATACTCCTGCCACATGATTGTTTACTACCTCTTAACCATAAACAGCACAGAGAGTTTTGGAGTATTTTGAGAGTCTTAATTAGCATAGGGCTTTTTCTTCTTGTTGAGTCAATGATTGCCACCAGGCTTCCATATCCTTAGGCACCTGGGAATATATTAATCAATGTATTTGGAATATAGCAAAGGAAATATGGTAGTTTTTAAGGTTAGCAATACTAGACTTTTTGAGTTAATGGATTTTCTCTTTTGTAATAGATCACTGTGCTTTGTTATAAATCACTGTGTCCTTGTTATGTAAAAATGTAACTTTATCATATCTTAAGACTAAATAGATCTTAAGGGGAGCATTGGTGAAAGGATTTTCATTTGTTGGGCTGATGTTTGCTGCTAAACCTCCATGTTCCCTACCCTTATAATGAATATAACTAACATATAGGAGAAATAAGTATTAACCTTTAAGCATATAGGAGAAATAAGTATTAACCTTTAAGACTAATCATGTTAACCTTGGGTTAAATAAATTCCTTTCTTGATTGTAACTCACTACACCCTCACCCTATAGGAATGTAACTTTATTTGGAGGGTGGTGCCTGGTTTAAGAAAAAACACCCTTGGAAGAAATAAGTTTTTTGGTTATCAGAAAGAAAGGATCATAAAATGTCAGCAGGTCTCACTCATGGCCAGAAGATGATGTACCTTTTTTATACATTTATGTGAAGCACCTGATTTTGATAAAGGTCAGGACTGCTGACCCCTGCGTGACTCTGTATTCATCCCTATGTGTAACAAAAGGTATATAAGCAAACCCAAAAATAAAGAAATCGGATCAGTTTCTGGAAAGACTGATTCCCTCATGTCGTTTCTTTCTTGCTCCCTGGTTTTCTGGCTGAATTCCCATCTGGAGCATGGATGCTAGTCCACGTAGACCAAGTTATTCAGCCTCTTTTTCTCCACTAATCTTCCTACTACACTATCCATTTCTTCTCTCTCTCTATCTGAGATTAAATATTTATTTTTCCAAAGACGCCAACTCCGTCCCCACCTTCGAATCACCCTGGATCCACCGGGGCTGGACCCCGGCAACCTAGGTTGCTTTGTTAAGTTTAAAAAAAAAAAAAAAAAAAAACTGGTCATCAGGCCATAAAATGCTCAGTTCTATTTCTTTTCTTCCCCCTTCTTTCCTCCTCTTCCTACGTCTTCTCCCTGCGCTCATCTTCCTCTTCCCCCTTTGAAATTTCTTTTTCATCTCTCATAGTCAATTTTCCTTTTTTCCTGCTAAAATTGTCATCCCTACAACTCAGATTTTCTATAGCAGGAACAGTTAAAATTATTTCTAAAATGGAGTAAGTAGGTTTTCAGGAACAGTTTTTATGAACTCACCGATTATTCAAGGGTCTCATTTTTAGTGCATGAACTTCATGACATCTGTTGCTTAGAAGAAAATTTTACCACTTTCTAGATCTGATTTATATTTTACATGACAAATGTAACTGTGAAACTTTTTTTTCCAACATACATGGCAATGTATATATGTAATGCATACATAAACTTCCTTGAATGGATTTTTTTTATCACAGTGACATAAAAATTACACAATGGAGTTTATCTTTGAACAAATGGTTCATGCTTTGATAGTTAAAATCTAATTATTCAACTAATGGCTACTAGCTCCTGATAATTTTCTTCAAACAGAGGAGTCATTTAATACAACAATTAACAATCAAATAGATTATCAGGAGTTAATCAATTTAATTCCACCTTCAAACACATTTTGCAAAATGACAGCTCTTTGTGCCTGAAATAGTTTTCATTGAGAGTTTTTGTCTCTATTCTATTTCCAATTTTAGGCTAACACTAGCTGGAGTGATGACAAGATAAAAATTCCATATTTTCTGGAGTTGTTCAAGGTTTGAAAGTGAAAAATTTATATAGAGGAGTATTTTTTTGTGCTAAACATGCAAGGACAAATGGAGATATGTATTTTGACAGTCATACTAATAATATGGGCATCCTAGCAATTGGGGACTCTACAGACCAAGACAGTCAAGTAACATACATACTTATTTGGATCCAATAAGAACATGCATTCCTGTTAAGACTCCTTATTAATTCTATTGGCATGATATTTTAATGAAAAACATTTGGAAGAGAGATAAATAATCATTTATAATCATATAAATAAATACAATTATATATTGTTATATTGATAATATAATAATACAAAGAAATAATATAAATTTATTTATAAATAATATACATAAATGTAAATATTTATAAATAAATAAAACTTAAACATAAGTTTATTTATAAATAATATAAATATTTCTTTATAAATATTATAAATAACTAAATATAATAATATATTAATAATCTAATAATACACATAGTTATTGAAAACTACACTTTACATTTTATGTATATATTCCAGTTAATAAAGTAGGTGGTTTTAGCCTTACACTGCAAATAAGAAAAAGTAATTTTAAAGACTGTTATTTGTCCCAGATCTCGAAGTATTAAAAACAGTCCATATCTGTATGGCAGTACAATATGTACTGTCTCATAGTAGTAAATGAGCTCTGCCCTAGCTACAATAGGGAGTAGAATTTTAGAAATGCTTCTAATCCATCTCTCTCTCCCTAGTTCAAAATGTTCTGCTTTACAACATATCAAAGATTGGAAGACATTTTTAATGCCAACGGCGGAGCCTGGTGGGCTGCCGTCTATGGGGTCGCACAGAGTCAGACAGGACTGGAGCGACTTAGCAGCAGCAGCAGCAGCAGCAGCAGCAGGGAATGAGAAGGCAATGGCACCCCACTCCAGTATTCTTGCCTGGAAAATCCCATGGGCGGAGGAGCCTGGTGGGCTGCAGTACATGGGTCGCTAAGAGTTGGACGTGACTGAGTGTCTTCACTTTCACTTTTCAGTTTCATGCATTGGAGAAGGAAATGGCAACCCACTCCAGTATTCTTGCCTGGAGAATCCCAGGGATGGGGGAGCCTGGTGGGCTGCCGTCTGTGGGGTCGCACAGAGTCAGACGGGGCTGAAGCGACTTAGCAGCAGGGGATGATGTTAGCATTGCAGGCTATTCTCTCTTATAACTAATCAATCTTGCCATTGTATCACAAAAGCAACGATACTAGTTGCTTTTGAACCCAGAAAGGATCAGCTGCAACTATGAAGAACAGAGGAAGGGAGACACACACATTCCACACACATGCACAGAGACAGAGATGGTGCGGGAGAAGTGAGAGAGGGCAAGATATTGCTAGTATGTTGTGCTCAGATGTTCAGTCGTGTGTCTCTGCAACCCCATGGAGTGGAGCGTGCCAGGCTCCTCTGTCCATGGGATTCTCCCAGCAAGAATGCTGGAATAGGATGCCATTTCCTTCTCCAGGGGATCTTCCTGATCCAGGGATCAAACTTGATCTCTTCTGTCTCCTGCCTTTGCAGGTGGGTTCTTTACCACTAGTGCCACCTGGGAAGCCCCTATTGCTAGTATATGCCACTCAATACCAGAACATAGTGCCTTTGGGGTTATTATTGAAGGAAAGTTACATGGCTCAAAATAGCATGGAGTTAAAACTCCCCTCCAGGTCCTCCCCACCATTCTCTGCAAAACAAAGAATTCTCTCACCCCAAGAAAAAAATGGACATTAAAGTTGATTATGCCCAGCTCCCAGTTGGTCCAGCCTCTGGCCAATTTCCAAAATTCATTGCCCCAGCCTTTTAAAAGATAACTACTCCGAACAACCCTGGAGAAGAACAGGCCCCCTTAAGACAGTAGCTTTCCACATACATGCCTATATATATACTTACTCTTTTCTTGGGTTAGGGCAGCAGCTCACTAATCTGACAGCTGCCCCTTCTCGCCTCATTAAAGGCGATCTGTTCCTGTAAAGTGCCAGTCTTGTTCTTTTTCTGAAACTCACCTTCTCTAACTCCCTTACCTTACAATCCTCTGAGACGTGTATAGAATAAATACAGTATATAATAAAAATTCATAATCACCTAGAACAATATTATTAGGTTTTTAAATCATTTAGAATCAGTAATGTTTGTAAAACTGAGAATATGGAAAGTTAATATACTCTCCTAGCACAGTTCTTGCCTGGAGAATCCCAGGGACGGGGGAGCCTGGTGGGCTGCCGTCTATGGGGTCGCACAGAATCGGACACGACTGAAGCAACTCAGCAGCAGCACAGTTAGTCCATAAGTTAGTATGTATGAAAACAGCTTACATTTTGTGAAATTACTCAGTTGAAAGTTTGTTTTAACAGAAGACATTTTTTAAGGTGTACTTATCAACCCTAAAGTTTCTTTACATCTTTGCTAACTCCACCATCTTAAAACAACAAAAAACCCTCTTACTTAACCCACATCTCTCTACATAAGACAAAGCCTATGCAATCATAACAAAGCCAAGAATTCACATCTGCTAAGAAGCAGACACGTGGACACTTTTCCCATTCCTGTCACTTTGCTCAGTGAGTGACCACAGATCTCTCATGTCTTCAGTGTGCTTTTGCAGGACCCCTTTCTCATTAACAATGATGGAATCACAGAATTCTTTGTAAGACTACAAGCATTAGGATTTTCAAGAGGAGATAGAAAATAGAACTCAAAATTGTTTCTGAAAACAATGAAGGAAAGCCACCTTCTGTGGAAGGCATTCAGTTCAGTTCAGTTCATTTCAGTAGCTCAGTCGTGTCTGACTCTTTGCGACCCCTTGAATCACAGCTCGCCAGGCCTCCCTGTCCATCACGAACTCCCGGAGTTCACTCAAACTCACGTCCATCAAGTCAGTGATGCCATCCAGCCATCTCATCCTCTGTTGTCCCCTTCTCCTCCTACCCTCAGTCCCTCCCAGCATTGGAGTCTTTTCCAGTGAGTCAACTATTCTCGTAAGGTGGCCAAAGTACTGGAGTTTCAGCTTTAGCATCATTCCTTCCAAAGAACACCCAGGGCTGATCTCCTTTAGAATGGACTGGTTGGATCTCCTTGCAGTCCAAGGGACTCTCAAGAGTGTTCTCCAACACCACAGTTCAAAAGCATCAATTCTTCAGTGCTCAGCTTTCTTCACAGTCCAATTCTCACATCCATACATGACTACTAGAAAAACCGTAGCCTTGACTAGATGGACCCATTAACAGGGCATATAAAATCTGAGGGCACTTTAACCTGAGAGTTAGAATAGAAGAGTTAAATAGAAGAACTTGAGCTTCTATTGAAGAATGGTGAGAAACAAGTAAGATTTTCACATATCTGGAATACCTCGTTCCTATTCCATAAAAATTAAAATAGGTTAAAGAATCTAGGAATAAAATTAACTATTATTTCATTGCCATCTCAATCCAATTCCCAACTAGAATTTCTATTGGCTTTTATGAGTCAATCTCATATTTATCTCATTTAAAATAGCCATAAAAATGTGCACCTCATGTGGATGTACATAAGATAGGTATGATCTTAAACTAAGTGATATTTTAATATAAACAAAGCAAAACTCTGAGATACTGACAGAGAAATAATAGGATAATATAGGATTTAAGAGAGGTATAATGATGGTATTTTGAGAAAAATGAACTTATTAAATGTTAATAGTGAATATTTATCTCTCTTTGATTTAATAATATCTTTTAAAATGATTCATAACCCTTTTAAATTAAAGCTGGTGTTTTCATTTTTTCTTCCAAGAGACACATAAGAAATGGATCTACTATTAGGTTGTAGTACCCTTGAACAATTGCTGTAGAAATATCCGAATTTCAGATCTTCATTCCTTCTCTCCATCCCTCCCTCCTCCCCACCTCTCCCTTATATGCTGGCCTCCACAAGGAGCATCTGGTCCCGGCTTCCCCCAGTCTCTACCACCTGCCTCCAATTCTCCTGGAAATCCTTTTCCTATCACATCCCATCTCCAAATACACTACTTGTCACTAAGCATATTGTACTAAAGACATCCTCAACAAAACACACATTTGAAGTATGTATATATACATGTATACATGTACATATTTGAACTATATATGTTCATATATATATATATATAATATATACAACTATGTATCCTAGTATAGTCTCATATATTAGGATCATATTATGTATGTCTCAATGGTCCCAAATCAATTAGACTACCTGTCCACCTTGGTTGAGTTCTGTGGAAATTTTATTTTCCCAGTTGTTCAAAACTTTAATTTCTTCAACTGTGAATCTGTTTTTGGTAGACCATTTTGGGCCTCTGAAACATGGACCTACATCACGATTATTCTTCTAAAATGGTTTTGTGACAGTCTCCTTTTAAAACAGACAGGAAGATAGATGAGATAACAAAAAACTATTTATTTGTAGGAATTGATTTTTCAATGATTGGCATCTAAATGCAAAGTAAATACAGTTTCATTTCCTCCCACTGCGGTGAAGCAAATCTGTCAATCTAAGGTCCCCTAAACCCACTGTCCCTTTCACCATTCTAAAATAAAAGAATGGTTTCCATTAATCAGAGCACAAAGCTTGAAACCTAGCTTGTTGGGCCAATTTATCATGATTTTCTATATAGTCAGTAACAAATCTATTAAATTATGTACTCATACTCTCTAATGATTAATAGAAACATTGGAAACAAATGCCAAGAATTAGAACATTTCTTAGTATTTTTATTATCTTCCTTTTAGCTTTTTCAAACTGTCGAGTGCAGATAATTTCTCACTTTTAGTAGAGCTCTTAGCCTGGATATTAGCACTAGGAGCTAAAATTTAAACTGTACGAATAACATTTTAATTCCAAGTTGAATCTACAAAGTTTCAAATTAGAGTATAAAGAGAAAGGGAGAATAATTTGTTGTTTTGTCTGTTTTGTGACAGGTTTTGAAAATTATGTGAAAATTTTAACTTTTTCCACTTTGATGGCTCCCATCCAATGCCAAAACAAGTAACTTGAATCAGTCATACTGTATTACCTTCTTTGAATGGAACCTTCTCAGTGTAGCATAAAATGCATTTTTAAGAAAATATTTAATTATGGGAAAGCTAAATATGGCCCGTAATCCACGTGCTAGTGCAGATAAAGGGCTAAGACATTTCTGTCCAGAGATGTATATAATTCAGTCACCATTCTTCTGCTTATAGTCAGTGACTGAAGTCAGCTATCTCATAATAGCTAAACTACAGAAAGTATAAAATAAGAACAAAGGCTATGGAAGTTAATGTTTTTGTCTACCACATGGAATTTTCCAAAATTCATTTGATGTTTAAGCACGATCTAAACATAAACATCCCAGTGAAAAGTTCCACTTCAAATATACTAAATAAGGCCAAGAGATAGTTATGAAAGATGAAATGATACCACTAAAGGAACCAGAAAACAGTTCCTATCATCATTTGCTAACAAAAACCTCAATATAAGAAACAGAAATAATACATGGTGAGGAGAAATGTACACCAAGTTCCAAATGTCCTCTTAGTCAAGATAATCTCACTTTCTCTGACTTTTCTGTGTGAAAGTGTGCCTATTTCTCTTGCCAAAGTGGGATGATAGAGGTTCCCTACCCAACAGAGAAATCATGTCCCTGCTATGCCAAACAGGATTTAATAAGGTATTGGGGTGAAATGATCCTTAGATCACTGATGCATTCTGTCATACTACATGTAATCCTGCTACAAAATTACTACTCAAAGAGGGATCTGGGGAGCAGCTTCAACCTGTATCACCTTGGACTTGTTAGGCATGCAGAATTTTATGCCTATCCTGGATCAACTGATTCACAGGCTACAGTTTTAACAAGATCCCCAGGTGGTTGGTATTTGCACTAAAGTTTGAGACACACTGCTGTTCTGCAGCATCACCTCCAAATATTCCTCCAGGCTTCCTTGAACATCTTCCAGGTACTAGGTAATCACTCTCCAGGGTAGCTTTTTCAGTATTAAACTGCTCCCAAAATAAAGAAGTTATCTCTTAGCTTTTTTAAGGTAAAGGCATTCTTCTCTATTACTTCCACCTAATTAGTCAAAAATCTTTCCCTTCAAGTCTTTTAAATAATTGCAAATACGACTTGATTCTTATCCTCATCGCCTCCAGTTACTTTAACTATGCCTCAAATGTCTTACTTAGTTTCTCTTAAAAATGTTGGAAGCTCTATACTAAAATCCACCATATTTATTTCTACAATGAATGATTTCCAATATTGAATGTGATATTCTAGGTGTAGTTTGACCAATGTAGAATTGAGAAGGATTATCTACTCATTTACTGTAGATGTTCCACCTTGAATAATATAGCCTCACAAATGCATATGACTCATACTGATTGTACAGATTCTTAGAATCCTAGTTATTTCTCCTTAACGAAGGGCTTAGCTCCTTCTCTATCACCCATGGCAAATTGATTATTTTACCCCAAAGTAAGATTGTATGAAAATGGACAAAGACATTGATAGTTACCTGCCTTCTTACCTAAAGCAACTACTGTTAACTAAAATTTTCCTCTCATTTCTTCAAAATTAGACTCAGTACGTCAACTGATTCAATTGAGATGAATTAAATAATGATTTTTGTAAGTTATGAATGTATTAGTAATATATCTTCCAGGTTAATGTCCTTTGAAGACAATGCATTATGCCATTATACTATATACCTAAGAGATCAAGATTGTGATATATTATCCTTTATAACAGTTCTTAATAAGTTTGAGTTTAAATACTCTGGGGATTTATGAATTAAAAAGTATTTTTCCTACAGGCTGATATATAAACATCTTTAGTAAATAAACATGATTGGAAAGTATGTGATTTGATTTCCAAACAACTACTTGCTTTTAATAAAGGACTCTGAAGAACCAATGTGGTAAATAGAATGGTCTCCCAAAGATTGTTGTTTAGTTGCAAAGTCATGTCCAGCTCTTTTGAAACCCCATGGATTGTAGCCCATCAGACTCCCTGTGTCCATGGTATTTCTCAGGCAAAGATACTGGAGTGGCTTGCCATTTCCTCCTCCAAGGGATCTTCACGACCTATAGATAGAACTTACCTCTTGTATTGGCAGGTATATTCTTTACCAGTGAGCCACCTTGGAAGCTGAAATACCCATACCTATTCCTTGTAACCTGTAAATATGTTTTGTTACATAGCAAAGGAGACTTTTAAAATGTAATTAAGGTTTTCTGACCCCCAAAGGGAGGTTATTCTGGATTTTCTGGGTAGATGCAATCTAATCACACGAGCCCTTGTGAAGAGAGACTCTTCTCTTGCTGGAGGTAGAAGAGACCACACAGAAGGAGAGGTGAAAGAAATTCAGAGTGAGAGATTTCAATTCCTTTGCGCTGGCTTGGAAATGAAGAAGGAAACAGAGGCACGCAGGTGGCCAGAGTTGAGAGAATCTCCCTGGAAACAGCCAGCAAGCAAACAGGGATCTCTGCATGGAGCTGAATTCTATCAACAGCGTAAAAGGAATGTTACCCTGTTGCCACCTTGATTTCAGCCTTGTAAAACACATTATGACAGGGATCCTAGCTATATTTTTTTCACAGTGATTTTAAACTTACCAACAGGTAACCTGAACAGAGCATTTGTGCTTTTTTGCCCACAGCTTGGTTTTGGGAGTGTTTGATTTGCAAAGAATCGAGAGCTAGCACATTACATCTTTAAAACAAAAGAAGGAAGCAATTGTATTATCTAAATGTATGCTAAAGAGAAATACATAAATGCTGTAGCTGAAAAATGGCTTAAATAGCAGCTCACTATTCTTCCATTATATCTCCAATGAGATACATTAATTATTTGAAAAAATAAGTTGATTTAAATAACTTACTGAACCCACATATATAGTGCTATAAGTAATGATATACACAAAAACACAACAGTATTTTGGGACTCTTTGATGTTTGGATGTCTCATGCCCAAGGACACAGAGCTGATCAACAATAACACTGAAATTTGAACACTGTCAATCCAGCCATTACTTCTGTGTTCTTAATCACTATTTTATTCAATGGCACAGAGTATGTGATCAATAAATAGTAGATTCTCTCTTTTATCTTCTCTTTGATCACATGCCAGGGAAGATATTTAGATTCAGGATGCTTATGAGTTCTTATCCTTGTATTTTAATAAGCCATGGAAACTTCTAACATGCTGATTATGGCATTTAGTTAACTTCTCTGAAATATGCTATGGTGCATCTTTCCATATATATCATAAAATTCTTATCTCATCTTGTACATTAGAAATCATTGCTGTTTTTATTTTTCATTTTAAAGATTTGCTTGGTTTCAAACACCTTTATAATCTTCATTTCCGTGACAACTCTTTCTCCTGGTTTTCTTTTTACCTGTCTGGCTGGAAACCAGTGGCTCTAGTCATTTACAACATAGTCATTCACAATTTTTACAGGCTATACTCCATTTATGGAGAAGGCAATGGCACCCCACTCCAGTACTCTTGCCTGGCAAATCCCGTGGATGGAGGAGCCTGGTAGGCTGCCGTCCATGGGGTCGCAAAGAGTCGGACACGACTGAGTGACTTCACTTTCACTTTTCACTTTCATGCATTGGAGAAGGAAATGGCAACCTACTTATAGTTATTATAAGATATTGACTATATTCCCCCATCCTGGATCTAATTCTGAGATATGTGGAGAGTTTTGATACTCCTACACCATATTTCCAAAAGTATGAGACTTTACCCAACCTCAAGTGCTTTAGGTTCTGTTCTCTATACTGAGAACACTCTTCTGTTATATATGAATTACCTGCAGCATTTGAATCCTTCAGCTCTCCAAAGACATTTTCTATCACAATGCTATATTTTATTTATATTCCTTATGTTAGGGGCTTCCCAGGTAGCACTAGTGGTAAAGAACCTGCCTGCCAGTGCCGGAGATGTAAGAGACTTGAGAGACAAATGTTTGATCCCAGGGCCAGAAAGATCCCCTGGAAGAAGGGCTTGGCACCCCCACTCCAGTATTCTTGCCTGGAGAATACCGTGGACAGAGGAGCCTGGCAGGCTATAGTCCATGTCACGACTGAAGCAACTTAGCATACATGGACGCTTAGTAAAAAATGCATTCAACTTTATATAATTCCTCACTGGATCATTATTTATCTGCCCAAATAAGAACTGAAGAATCATATAAGAAAGCCCACAGTTGTTTTGCTCATTGAAGTGTTCCTAAAACATACTGCAGTGTCCAGGTGTAGTAGAAATAAATGCACCAAATATTTATTAAATAGATTAAATGAGAGGAAATAAACTAACCATGCCCTCATAGTTATTATTATCTTAAAGCTATTTATTATTCTCTCAGTAGGAAATAAGACAAAAGCATGTACAAATGTCCAAATATTCTAGCAAGGGAAAAAAAGTGTTATTTGTTTCTTAGACTCCTGCTTAGCAAAGACCAACATGGTCTGTCCTCTCTTCTAGATAAACTGAAAATATCATTTACATGTAAATAAATAGGGAATTCTTTCAGGTCACAAGCAAATGATGTGTAAGTTTATGGGTACTTTATCTAGCAAAGAATTCATATCTCATTTTATGAGACTGTCAAAGATTTGAATATGAACATTTAAGTATGTTTTAATTACTGCCTTCTTACATAATGCAAATATATTTATTTTATCATGATTTTAGATATATAACTACTTCCAGAATTTACAGGATGACGGCTTAAATAGCTGAACTTTAATTTCCTAGATTAACAATTTTTATTAAATATCTGCTTTGTACAAGTATGGAACAGAGGATAAATAAGGAGACTAATATACATCCAGTGACTTGCAATAGAGATGTTTGTAATACAAAAAAAAATTATTTTTAATAGTTTGCTCACAGTGCTGCTGCTCAGTATATATTATTTCTCATAAATAGAGATAATGCTTCACTGTTTAGAGTGATAAAGCAACATTTGCTACTTTATGAATTAAGCTTATTTTTTCCATCTGCTTGGAATATCAGAGACTGGACTCTCCATAATGTTACTAACAAGATACAAATATGATGTTTTATTCATTGTATTATTGAGGCAACTCCAAAATGGCCCAGAGCTTGACAATGACTTTAATAATCTGTGGACTTCTCAACTCAATAACTTATCAACTTTGATTATCCCAGCAGATTTTGAGACTAATTTTAGGAGGTAATCTCAAGCAGGATACCATGCAAGTGGATGCATTGTTCCTTCTCCATCACCACCTTTAAGATTAGAGATGCATCTCTTCCTGAACTTGTAATGGGAAGACTGATATACAACTAAATAAAATACAGCACAATTCAAAATTGGGATGTGACTAAGTACTATGAAGGATAAGGGGATAATCTAATTTTAATTATAGCTAAGGGATCCAGGAAGACTGTATTTAGGAAGTACGTTTAAATCAGTCCATTTATAAGAGACAAAATCATACATCAGGCCATTTATAAGAGACAAATGCATGCATACATACTCCAAGGGCTAAACCTTATACATAAAATTTATGCCTGCAGTCATAATAGGGAATCTGGCATAAGTCTTAGCTTCGCCCTCTGAATAATAAGAAAACTGGGAAATAAATTTTTGAAACTTTTCCTCAAACACTAAAAAGTAAGAATTGCAGGGCTTTGATTTCTAAGAGAAAGGAGAAAAGAATGAGGTGAGCCCCTATGATCAACCCTGGCTTTCTGCCCAAAGATGCTTTCTGAGCCACTGAACAAGGATGAGGATCTGAACATAACACCGTGATTTCCCTAAGTTGACAGAAGTCTGTAGTATAGAAAGGCAGAAGTGGCCAGATGAGTAGAGCACACAGGTTATTTCCTAGAGGATGGAGTTACTCAGAAAAGTGGTTCCATAAATTTTCATAACCCTACCTTACCCCACCTTTGAATCTGTTGCTGAATCCTATGCACAGGAGGTCAAACTGAGTTTCCCAGAAAAGAAAGAGATGGATCCTCTAAGTTTGAGAAAGTCACTGGCATAATAAGACATTACAATCCTTACCAAAGACCTGCCCCCAACCCTAAAAAAGACAAACAAAAATGTATGTATTTTAATGTTTAATGTTTTTGCATAAACTTATTTTTTGTTATTAATAAATACAAGGTATATATAACAATTTTAATGTTTCTGTTTGTCTTTTTTAGGGTTTAGGGTAGGTCTTCTGTCACGTGAAGCATGAACTTCCAGGTTCAAGCTGGTTTTAGAAAAATCAGAGGAACCAGAGATCAAATTGCCAACATCCACTGGATCATTGACAAAGCAAGAGTTCCAGGAAAAACATCTATTTCTGCTTTATTGACAACGTCAAAGCCTTTGACTGTGTGGCTCACAATAAACTGGAAAATTCTGAAAGAGATGGGAATACCACACCACCTGACCTGCCTTTTGAGAAACCTGTATCCAGATGAGGAAGCAACAGTTAGAACTGGACATGGAACAACAGACTGGTTCCAAATAGGAAAAGGAGTACATCAAGGCTGTATATTGTCACCCTGCTTATTTAACTTATATGCAGAGTACATCATGAGAAACGCTGGGCTGAAAGAAGCACAAGCTGGAATCAAGATTGCCGGGAGGAATATCAATAAACTCAGATATGCAGATGACACTACCCTTATGGCAGAAAGTGAAGAAGAACTAAAAAGCCTCTTGATGAAAGTGAAAGAGGAGAGTGAAAAAGTTGGCTTAAAGCTCAACATTCAGAAAACGAAGATCATGGCACCCGGTCCCATCACTTCATGGGAAATAGATGGGGAAACAGTGGAAATAGTGATGACTTTGTTTTGGGGGGTTCCAAAATCACTGCAGATGGTGACTGCAGCCATGAAATTAAAAGACGCTTACTCCTTGGAAGGAAAGTTATGACCAACCTAGATAGCATATTCCAAAGCAGAGACATTACTTTGCCAACAAAGGTCTGTCTAGTCAAGATTATGGTTTTTCCAGTAGTCACCTATGGATGTGAGAGTTGGACTATAAAGAAAGCTGAGCACAAAAGAACTGATGCTTTTGAACTGTGGTGTTGAAGAAAACTCTTGAGAGTCCCTTGGACTGCAAGAAGATCCAACCAGTCTATCCTAAAGGAGATCAGTCCTGGGTATTCATTGGAAGGACTGATGTTGAAGCTGAAACTCCAATACTTTGGCCACCTGATGTGAAGAGCTGACTCATTTGAAAAGACCCTGATGCTGGGAAAGATTGAGGGCAGGAGGAGAAGGGGACGACAGAGGATGAGATGGTTGGATGGCATCACCGACTCAATGGACATGAGTTTTGGTAGGCTCCAGGAGCTGGTGATGGTCAGGGAGGCTTGGCGTGCTGCAGTTCATGGGGTCGTAAAGAGTCAGACATGACTGAGTGACTGAACTGAACTGAACTGAACTTCTGTCAAGATTGTAATGTTTTATTATGCCTATGACTTTCTCAAAACTAAAGGATCCATCTGTTTTTCTTCTGGGGTACTGTTTGATCCCCTCTGCATAATATTCAGCAACAGATTCAAAGGTGGGGTGGGGTAGGGTTGTGAAGATATAGAAACCTTAATATACATATAAATATATACACATTTCTAGTATTTATGTTTTACTCTTAATTCCATATCCCATGTTTAGAGCTTTTCTGACTTACTGAATATTCTCAGTCTAATGTTTTTGTTATAATAAATGAAATATGACCTCCTATTTTGGAGAAGGCAATGGCACCCCATTCCAGTACTATTGCCTGGAAAATCCCATGGGCAGAGGAGCCTGGTAGGCTGCAGTCCATGGGGTCACGAAGAGTCGGACATGGCTGAGCGACTTCACTTTCAATTTTCAGTTTCATGCATTGGAGAAGGAAATGGCAATCCACTCCAGTGTTCTTGCCTGGAGAATCCCAGGGATGGGAGACTGGTGCGCTGCTGTCTATGGGGTCGCACAAAGTTGGGCATGACTGAAGCGACTTAGCAGCAGCAGCATACATCTCTGAAGGCATCATCTCTCTGACTTGTCAGTAGTCAGTGTATGATTATCAAACAAATGACAACTTTTGTAATATCCTTTTATTATGCCTATATAAAATGAAAAGTGAAAGTTAGTTATTCAGTCCGACTCTGCAATCCCATGGACTATAGCCTGCCTGGCTCCTCTGTGCATGGAATTCTCCAGGCAAGAGTACTGTTGCGGGTTACCATTTCCTTCTCCAGGGGGTATTCCTGACTCAGGGATCAAACAAAGGTCTCCTGATTTGCAAGCAGATTCTTATCAACTGAGCCACTATGGAAGCCCATTTGTCTATATAAGCCTGCTGATTTATATTGTCTGACTTTAATATCAGATAAGCAAATATACTGTTAAAGCAATGTAAACAATCTTATAAGAAAGAACTGACTGTATGACTTCAGTGGTCATTCCTATCTCAAATATGTATGAATCTGTAATTTTTCTTTGAGTTTAAATCAACTCTGATGATATAGCTGCTAAAAATCTCTTGTGGTTAGTACCCATTTTGCTAGAATTTTAGGTAAGCCTTTCAAAATCTTTGAAATTTTATTGCTTTCCATTATAATATATATTATATTTTTTTGAGTTTGATATTTTTTTAGTCTTCTTTACTTCTAAAATAAATAGTCAAGAAGGTCAATCTCAGTTCATTTCTCTTTTAACCTATCCATGTGTGCGTTCATGCACTTCTCTTTTATAAATAAAATATAGAGGGAGCTTATAGTTTAATCACATATTGTATGAGGTTTTTTAAAAAACGTAAGATGAGGAACCTAGGAAATATAAGCCTTTAAAAATGTTCAGTTCAGTTCAGTCACTCAGTCGTGTCTGACTCTTTGCGACCCATGAATCGCAGCACGCCAGGCCTCCCTGTCCATAAATGAAGCATGATAACAAGACCACTAATAGTTGCTGCAGTTGGGTGGTGGATATTCAATATAGCCTGTTTCTACACTGAATAAATTTGGAACTTCCATAATAAAAAGACTTTTCAAAATTTATGAAATTTATAATTAGAATAATCTGGTCTTAAGTCTCAGGTCTATCAATGACTAGCTATGACCTTGGACAAATTTCAGTCTTTTGGAAGCTCAATGTCTTCATCTCTAAATTAAGATAATGTTCCATTATAAGATAGTTCCATAAAAATAAAATAGATAATTTATTTCGCCTTCCAAGCACAGTTCAGGGCCTCAGTTTATCCATATAGTGTCTTTCTGTTAACTGAAAGATTCCCTTCCCCAAGATGTCTTACTGCCATTAAAACATAATTTGAATATCTGCATTTGACTACAATATGAATAGAGTGCCAGTGTTGTGCAAAACACAGCATGCTCAACTATATGCAGCATCATTAAGCTGTCACAAAGTGCGTACTAAATACATCGTTATTATAATTATCCTTTGTCAGCAAAGTTATATAAGATTGGAAGGAATTTGGGACACTGACATTACACATCAATTAGTACTTGGAGAAGGAATTTCTGTCTTGAGACTCTGACCCTGACTTGATCAACTTTGTTTTCAGATATCCAAAATTGCCTTAGTAAAACCACTTTTGTTAGTCAGGAAGTGAGAACAATGCACAGCGCTAACCACCAGCTTCTCCATGAAAAAGTACTGGAGGCTCCTTTGACCTCGCAGAACACTTTCAAGGGTGTCTTTCTGGTTTTTATCTCTAACTGTCCCCTTTTCCCCCACTATTAAGTTTTTCCCTTTAATGCAGCTGCTTCAGATCATTTTTATCAGAAAAAAAATGAGATATTTAGATAAACACAATAAATACAAATGCCATTTGAAATGGAAAATGGCAAAATTTCACATTTTCTCGAATTGCTGAGCAGAGATATATTCATTTTATGAATTGCGAGATTGCACTGAGTAGAATACTAATGAGATATGGAGACTTAGCATACTTTATAACATGTCACTGCTATACTTTGTGGAATTGAGATTAGAGGACAGCACAAGTGGTTTCCACTGACTGTTATGCAATGAATGATATTATTCTCAATATGATTATATCTCTACTTTGTAACTCCTTGAACCAAAGTCACACCTCTTAAATCAACATAAAATACTGAGCTGAACGCTGAGAATATATTGTTATTTCGACTCTCTAGTTTTATTGACCTAAAACCCACTTAGAAAGTAATTTATTAACTATAGATATCTTGTTATAGCTGTAGAATGTAATTTACTTAGATGCATACTTTATACTTGAAATTTAATCCTCAGAGTGATCCTAGAAATTAGATACAATTTCACCCCTATATTCAGAAGGGTAAGATGAAACTTACACTTAGACACATGCACTACATACATTTATGTAATATAATCACTCTATTAATATAAAAATATTTACAATCTTAGATAACATTTAAAAAGAACACATTTTCCTCCTCTCATTGTTCTGCTTTGACTTCAGGTTAATTAAACATTTAACAGACTTATGGACATGGGGAGAGGGGAGGAGAAGGTGAGATGTATGGATAGAGTAACATGGAAACTTACATTACCATATGTAAAATAGATAGTCAACGGGAATTTGCTATATGTCTCAGGAAACTCAAACAAGGGCTCTGTATCAGCCTAGAGGGGTAGGATGGGGAGGAAGACGAGAGGGAGTTTCAAGACGGAGGAGATATATGTATACCTATGGCTGATTCATGTTGAAGTTTGACAGAAAACAACAAAATTCTATAAAGCAATTATCCTTCAATTAAAAAATAAATAAATATTTAAAAATTAATGGCCTCATATCAATGTACCATTTTCATAATATTGTACACTCTAATTATTTCTAATATTTTAAAATTTGAAACAGAGAGGATGCATCTAAAAGCATCCTCTCTGTTTTGAATTTTGGGCTTCTAGTTGTAATTTTAGAGTTATTTCCTGGAATTAGCTTTCCTGAGTAGAGCATTTGAATTTCTGCCTAAGAATTCTTTTAAAAAGAATATACCAATTTACCATAGAAATAGTAACATAGCTATGGTCCTATGGACTTTATGATAACAACTATATTTATTTGGTTAGAGTAAAACCAGGGCTGGGATATTGTTTTAAATACGCATTTCTTTGATCATTCACAAGGGTGATTTACTATTTGCCTTTCATATGTTCACTGCCTGTTTATCTTTTCAAAATTCACCACCAAGTGTGAGCTATCTATTTAATCTTTTTCTATGTTTGATAGTATTTTCAAAGAGGAAAAAATAAATTTAAAAAAGCAAACAAACAAAAAAAACTGTTCCACTAGTACACATTCGGAGTTTCCATGATGCCAGTTTTCTACTGACTAGGCTTAAATGGGTTAAATGTATGGAACAATGTGTTCTACTAGAGAAACATTCAGATTCTTAGAGCAGGCCTTGTTGTTGTTCAGTCACGTCCAACTCCTTGTGACCCCATGGACTGCAGAGCACCAGGCTTCACCATCCTTCACTATTGCCTGGAGTTTGCTTAAACTGATGCCCTTTGAGTCAGTGATGTCATCCAACCATCTCATTCTCTGTTACTGCCATCTCTTCCTGCCCTCAATCTTTCCCAGCATCAGTGTCTTTTCCAATGAGTCAACTTTTAGCATTTCAGATCCATTTATATAAACAATATTTAGCACTGATTGATTCCTATGTGATCAAAATGGCATTCTTATGATTTTGGCCTCTCCTGTGTGTGGCACTCACACCATGTGTTGCTTTCTGCCAGAATCATTGTTCTCAACTTTCCTGCAACTGGAACAGATCTCAGCATATCAGATCTCCACCAACACTGTCTCTCTTTTCTTTTTTTTTTTTTTGTAAATACTTATTCAGTATCCTCCTGCTTAGAAGAAAAGCTATGACAAACCCACCATTAAAAAGCAGAAACATTACTTTGCCAACAAAAGGTCCATATAGTCAAAGCTGTGGTTTTTCCAGTAGTCATGTATGGATGTGAGGGTTGGACCATAAAGAAGGCTGAGCAGCGAAGAACTGATGCTTTCAAATATGGTGCTAGAAAAGACTTTTGAGAGCCTCTTGGATAACAAGGAGATCCAACTAGTCAACCCTAAAGGAAATCAACCCTGAATATTCATTGGAAGGACTGATGCTGAAGATGAAACTTCAATACTTTGGCCACCTGGTGTGAAGAGCTGATTCACCGGAAAAGACCCTGATGCTGGGAAAGACTGAAGGCAGGAGGAGAAGGGTACTAAAGAGACGAGATGGTTGGATGGCATCACCAACTCAATGGACATGAATTTGAACAAACTCCAGGAGACGGTGAAGGACAGGGAAGATTGGCATGCTGCAGTTGGATCAGACATGACTTAGCAACTGAACAATAGCAGTCTCAGTATTCAGTTGATCTTTCTAAAAGGCAGACAATTTAAGCCAATAGAGAAAAAATTATTCTGCTACAGCAATTATAGATCCACACTTCAAAACACTTTAAATAACCTAGAGCTTTGCTTTGCAGCACACACAAAATTTAACTCTAAATATATCATGGATCTAAATGTGAAACCTAGAACAATTAGCCTTTAAAACAAAATATATCAGATACTTTTTTGTGACCCTGGTTTAAGATATTATTTCTTACAATTCAAAAACATGCATAAATTTAAAACTGATAAGTTCAATTTCATTTAATTTGAAAACTTCTTCCCTCAAAAGATACTATTGAGAGAATTAAAAGGCAAGTCAACAATTGGAGAGATTTTAACAGATATATATCTAATAAAAAATATTTTACTAACGTGTACAAAGAATCCTCTCAATGCAATAATAATAAAAATATGTCAATTTGCATATGTACTTCATATAAGAAGGCATTTCAGTGGCCTATAAGCACATGAAAAATCATTGCAAATCATTAGTCATCAGGAAAATCTAAACTAAAACCTCAATGTGATTCTTAAAATAGATAAAATTTAGGTGAATGACAATATTATGCATTGGCAATGACATGAACCGACTGAAATGTATATATACATTGCTGTTGGGAATATATAATTGTAGAAATACTTTGAAAAGAGTTTAGGAATT
Organism: Budorcas taxicolor; assembly: GCF_023091745.1. Classification (NCBI taxonomy): domain Eukaryota; kingdom Metazoa; phylum Chordata; class Mammalia; order Artiodactyla; family Bovidae; genus Budorcas; species Budorcas taxicolor. The sequence continues at coordinate 19,932,486 of NC_068934.1, read as the reverse complement.
TCTTAAATGTTAGACACATACTTATACAACCTATAAATCATACTACTGAATTTTCAGTGAGAGGAATCGATATCTTAGATCAGACAATTAAAATATGTCAACTCAAAGAATTGGTCATAACTATTTATACTGGCTGTATTCGTAATACTCTAAAATTGGAAACACATTAAATGTACTTCAACTGGTAAATATTAAAATGTAAATTGTAATATATAGTGGAATTCTACTCAGAAATCAACATGAAAATTTACTGCTATACACAGAAACATGGATGAATCTCAAAATATTATGCTGAAGTGAAATAAGCCAGACATAATAGAGACACTGTATGATTCCATTGATACAGACAATCAGAAGACAAATATAACTATAGTGACATTTAGGAGACTTAGCAGTTGCCTAAGATTGCAAGTAGAGATTCCAAGTGGCAAAGAACACATGGAAGTTTTAGGGAGTGGTGGAAATGTCCTGTTTCTTGACTGTGATGGTGATTTGACTCTTTATACTTGTCAAAAGTTACTACTACACACTTGAAATGGATGTGTTTATTACATATTAATTTCACTCAATAAATTTGATAATATCAATTTCTTAAATTTCCAGAAGGCAGAGATAAAAGACTCCTCTCCCATTTCATGCCTAGTTGGCTTCTATATAAATCTTTATTTAGATTTTCGAACAAATCTTCTGTGTCTTTCTGTATCTTCTCCTTGGCCCTCATCCCTATGCCTAAAATTGTTAACCTATCTCAACTTTCTCTTTGGGTAGTTTATTCTACAAAATCTTCTTACTCTGTTTTTGGGTCAAACAAAGTTTAACTTCGGGTTACTGGATCTGCAGTAATCACCTGGCACTCTAATGCTATTCTCTCCCCCTGGGTGATTCCTAATTCAACTTCCTGTAGGCTTTCAGGTTTTCACAACTCCTATTGTTATGTTAAAAAGACATTAGCTCAGTTAAATAGAAAGAAGTGTGCTCATCTTCTCCTTCCAGAACACCAAAATTGCAACTACCTGCTGAACAAGCATGAAGGGGAGGACGTTGGAACCCACCAAAAAAAGATACCCACATCCAAGGACAAAGGAGAAGCCGCAATGAGATAGTACAAGGAGTGCAATCATGTTAAAATCAAATCCCATACCCAATGGATGGGGGACCCAAAAACTGGAAAACAGTAATGCCAAAGAAGTTCTCGCACTTTTGCAAAGGTTCCTGACCCCACATCAGTTTTTTCAGTTGGGAATCCCCACGGACTCTGACTTTGAAGGAGAGAGGGATTTGATTATAGAACTTCCTCATGACTAAGAGAAGCAGAGACTCTTGGAGGGTACAAACAAAACTGTGTGCACACCAGGACTCAAGGGAAAGAAGCAGTGACCCCACAAGAGAACCTGCCTGTGAGTGTTTGAGGGTTTCCTGTGGAGGTGTCAGTCAGCAGTGGCCTGCTGTGGGGACAGTTCAGTTCAGTCGCTCAGTCGTGTCCAACTCTTCGAGACCCCATGAACCACAGCACGCCAGGCCTCCCTGTCCATCACCAACTCCCAGAGTTCACTCAGACTCATGTCCATCGAGTCAATGATGCCATCCAGCCATCTCATCCTCTGTCCTCCCCTTCTCCTCCTGCCCTCAATCTTTCCCAGCATCAGGGTCTTTTCAAATGAGTCAGCTCTTCACATCAGGTGGCCAAAGTATTGGAGTTTCAGCTTCAACATCAGTCCTTCCAATGAACACCCAGGACTAATCTCCTTTAGAAGGGACTGGTTGGATCTCCTTGAAGTCCAAGGGACTCTCAAGAGTCTTCTCCAATACCACAGTTCAAAAGCATCAATTCTTTGGTGCTCAGCTTTCTTTATAGTCCAACTCACACATCCATACATGACTACTGGAAAAACCATAATCTTGAAGAGATGGACCTTTGCTGGCAAAGTAATATCTCTGCTTTTTAATATGCTCTCTAGGTTGGTCATCAGAGAAGGCAATGGCACCCCACTCCAGTACTCTTGCCTGGAAAATTCCATGGATGGAGGAGCCTGGCAGGCTGCAGTGCATGGTGTCACAAAGAGTCGGACACGACTGAGTGACTTCACTGTCACTTTTCACTTTTATGCATTGGAGAAGGAAATGGCAACCCACTCCAGTGTTCTTGCCTGGAGAATCTCAGGGACAGAGGAGCCGGGTGGGCTGCTGTCTATGGGGTCGCACAGAGTCGGACATGTCTGAAGCGACTTAGCAGCAGCAGCAGGTTGGTCATAACTTTCCTTCCAAGGAGTAAGCGTCTTTTAATCTCATGGCTGCAATCACCACCTGCAGTGATTTTGGAGCCCGGAAAAATAAAGTCAGCCACTGTTTCCACTGTTTCCCCATCTATTTGCCATGAAGTGATGGGACCGGGTGCCATGATCTTAGTTTTCTGAATGTTGAGCTTTAAGCCAACTTTTTCACTCTTCTCTTTCACTTTCATCAAGAGGCTCTTTAGTTCTTCACTTTCTGCCATAAGGGTGGTGTCATCTGCATATCTGAGGTTATTGATATTTCTCCTGGCAATCTTGATTCCAGCTTGTGCTTCTTCCAGTCCAGCGTTTCTCATGATGGACTCTGCATATAAGTTAAATAAGCAGGATGACAATATACAGCCTTGATGTACTCCTTTTCCTATTTGGAACCAAATAGTGCGAGGACAGGGGCACTAGTAATAACAATCCTGAGAGGCACATGTTGGCATAAGTCCTCTTGGAGTTCACCTTCAGCCCTATCATAGAGCCTGTGGACTCCAGGACTGGGCTACCTCAGGCCAAACAACTAGTAGAGAGGGAGAACAGCCCTACCCATCAGCAGAAAATTGGACTAAAGGTTTGCTGAGCATGGCCCTGACCACCAGAGCAAGAACCAATTTTCTCCACAGCTAGCCCCTCCCTTCAGGAAGCTCACGCAAGCCTCTTATCCACATCCATCCGACAGAAGCAGCAAGAACTACATCCCACAGCCTCCAGAACAAAAACCATAATCACAGAAAGCTAACCGAAATGATCACATGGATCACAGCCTTGTGTAACTCAATGAAGCTATGAGCCATGCCATGTGGGGCCACCCAAGATGGATGAGTCGTAGTAGAAAGTTCTGACAAAACATGGTCCACTGAAGAAGGAAATGGCAAACTACCCCAGTATTCTTGCCTCAAGAACCCCATGAACAGTATTAAACTATCTGTACCTTAATTGAGGATAGAGCAGGCGATACCTAATCTGTCTAGCAGAAACCTGGAGGATGGGTAGGAATTTTTCAGTTTTAGGGAATGGGAGGTGGGGAGATCATACGAGCCATCAATGTGATAAGGCTTTAAGCAGTGTTTGGTACTCTATCTATTATAAACAAATAAAGGATAGAATTTTTAAAAAATACTCAAGAGAGTCTGCAACATTCTTTCTAGAAGAACCTACATAATAGATATTGTTGTAAGATTTTTTAAAATGCTATCTCTATGTAGGGGCTTCCCAGGTGGTTTGGGGGCTTCCCTGATAGCTCAGTTAATAAAGAATCCACCCGCAATGCAGGAGACCCCGGTTCGATTCCTGAGTCAGGAAGATCCACTAGAGAAAGGATAGGCTATCCTCTCCAGTATTCTTGGGCTTCCCTTGTGGCCCAGGTGGTAAAGAAACTGGTTGTAATGTGGGAGACCTGGGTTTGATCCCTGAGTTGGGAAGGTCCCCTGGAGAAGGGAAAGATACCCACTCCAGTATTCTGGCCTGGAGAATTCCATGACCTGTGTAAGGTCACAGAGTCACAAAAAGTCAGAGAGGACTGAATGAGTTTCACTCTCACTTTTCAGGTGCTTTGGTGGTAAAGAATCTACCTGCCAATGGAGGAAACTCAAACTCAATCCCTGGGTCAGGAAGATCCCTTGAGAAGGAAATGGCAACCCACTCTTGGCTGGAAAATCCCATGGACTGAGGAGCCTGGTTGGTTACAGTCCATGGGGTTGCAAAAGAGTCAGACACCTTAGCAACCTAAACAACATGTCTATTTAAAATTTAATTTCCAAAATTGTTCATATTTTATAATTTATATAAAGTAGATATTTATAGTCATTCATGACCTGAGGAAGATTACATTTCTGAGATGTGAATCAGAGCTTTGTAGTTTACAGTGCCATAAAGGAGAAGACTAACCATAATGCCATCGCTGAGAAGAAATATTTTTATTTTTTGTATCTCTCTGTTCATGATTAAAATCCATAATAGAGCATATGTTCAGGGAAGATTATGTTAGGAGCCAATCCTCTTTCTCTATTAGCATAATAAGAGGATATGTTTCTCTAGTGAGAGGCATTCTTCCCAATAATATCATATAACATGAGAATCAGGAGTAATTTTCTATCAAAGAAAATCAATATATTAAGCAAGAGAATGGATGCTGAGGCCCTCACTAAAAATTGCTAAACAGCCACAACAGAGATCACAGGATAAGTAAACCTTTTCCACTCCCCATTTGGGAGTTAGCTCAGTATTCTATGTAATATAAAAGCCAACCAACACTAAATATGTTCAGGGAGAACAGTCTTATGACAGGTAGACACGTTTACCAGCTATTATGATTTACCTTTGCCTCTACTGCTTTCTGAAACTTTCCATTTTAAAAGAGGTCATTTACAAAACTTAGTCCTGGTTGATATGCCAGAACAATAATAAAATGATTAAACCATACCTCCCATGATCATGGGTTGGGAGTGTTTTTTCTCTGAATCACCAAACTGTACAGGCAAACATACAGCTTTCTAACTTGATACATGCACAGAGGCATGGATTTTTCACAATGAATTATAACATTAAATACAGTGGCTATTTAAAAGGAAAGGAAAATGATACTGACACAACATGCATTGATCACGATATTTGAAGGTCTCTTCATCCTACTTAAATTTGCACAGTAAAATAAACCCCAAAGAGGTCTGAGGTCTTGAGAATTCTGCTTTGCTTTAAAGATAATTGACAGTTGCTACTGAATATTATTATTTAACTTATTTTTATTTTTGTTTTAATTGAGTTTTAGTTGATCTATCATTACTATGATGGCAACTATTTAAAATAAATATTGAAGGATGACATATATCTCTTGATTCTGGAAGAATCACACACACACAGAGCACACAGCTTACTGTTCCAGTGTAAGGATTCCAAGATATAGTTGCCTGTATAAATAATCTCATTTGATTTACTAGGGCAACTGCTGCCAAATTTTCTGATCTTGATGAATTACAAAATGAGGCAGTGAGTGGGAGATAGGTTTATTGTAAGAAATGTTCCGTCACACTCCAAATTTTGGAAATTCTGCTATAAATTTCAGAATTAGGAGATAAAATTACTCTAGTGATTTTACCAAAGGAATTAATTGCCATGCCTGATAGCAAATAGCATTGAAAATTTTTCAGAGAATCATTTCTCTGCTCATTAGCATCTTCAAAATGAATTAGCTCACAGCCACTTGAATGGAATGCTACAGTGCATTCTCACTATGGCATACAAAGATCAAGGTTTCCTATTTTTGGTGTCATGCATTATTAACTGATTCAGAGAATAAGTCAGAAGAATTCATTCATATGTTTCCCTTCTCATCATTTTAGAGATGCCTAAGGGAAAAATGCATGACCCCCAAGTCACTTGACTCATTGAAGACATACTGTAATTTATGTGTTTAGAGTGCCAACAAATTCCACTGCAAACTAGCAGAAAGAAAAACCTTCATGTGTATATGTGTGTGTGTGTGTGTGTGTTTATTTTTTGCTTTAAGACAGTGGGCTGAAAATTCCAGAATCAAAAGATATATGTCATCCTTCAATTACTTTCCTCTTAACTTCCTTGTCTGACCAAGGAGGTGATTAAAACACATGGTGATTGATGACTCCCTTTCAGCACAATATATCACTGCTCTTCCAGGACATTTCCAGGGATGAGTAGAAATCTTGCATGTGTAGTCCAGCCTAAGGGAATGATTGAATCATTTGGAAGAAACTTAGAAATGTACAGAGGTGCCATAACTGATACAAAGTGAAGGGGATGTGCTGCCATTTTCTGAAAGAGACCTGATTGTGCAAACTTTCAGCCACACCATTTATGTGTTTGAGAGAAGCTGTGATAAAGAAAAAAGTAATGGTTTTCTGCAAAAAAAGATGATCAGAATTGATAGCACTTCTATTTTATAAAGGATAATTGGCCTATGTTAGAAAGCATGTCAAGTCACTTTCATAATTAGACTGGGAAATGACTTCTTTCTGCCAGAGGATTTGTGCCAATGACTTGAATTCATACTTCTGGCCACTATTTATCCTTCCTACATGAAGAATTCAAGCAATGCTGATCACTGTTCTGTGATTATTAGTGACTCATCTTAGACTTCTCAGAAGTGCTTAACCTTGAAAAATAAAGTTAGCAAAGTGTGACATAAAAGTAATATTTCACAAAGACCAAAATAGCGGCACCTAAAATGGTACAATCTGGCTGAAATAATCCAAAGTGAAATTTAGCATGCATCAATCTCCTTGGTTTAGTGCTTCATCTCTGGTGTATATTTGTAAATAGATAAATGTAGACATGTTTTCTGAGTAAGTGACATAGGTCTCTAATTTTTCCATTCTTTTAAAGAATATCTTTCAGATGGGAATTCTCTCTTTCAATGGTCAAAGCTTTGACTCTGATATGTACACTTTTTAATATTTTGCACAGGAACATCTCCAAAATGTAGTTAAATTCATTTAGCTGTAATGGAAGAGTAAAAGTTTTTATCTGGACCCCTTTTATACAGATTCAGTACATCACTTGAAATTGGTTTTGCAGTGAGTTCTTTTCATTTTGTTTTTAATAAAATAACTAGTTTAAGACCACCTAACTGGAAAACACAAAAGTAATAATTTTGTTAAATATATATAGATTTTTTTTTCTTACAGAAATAAGCAGACAGTATTTTACATGGTATATACTGCTACAATCAAAAGAGAAATTCCTCTTGTAACTTACGCTCTACTTTGGAATCCAACAGACTCAAATTAGAGCCAAGAACTGGCCATCCCCAAAGTCTAATTCATACCAACTGAACTTCACTTAAACCTGTGGTAAAAAATCATAATACTTTCAGATGACACCAGTCCCAGACTCCAAATTTTGGAAAAAACATCAATGACCTTGAACGATTATGAATCACCCAGATGATTAAAGTCCCGTGTGTGTGTGTGTGTGTGTGTGTGTGTGTGTGTGTGTGTGTGTGTGTGTACCTAAAAATGAACAACTGGCAGAAAATTAGGGAAATTTGAGTTGGACTAATTATTTTTTCATAGGTGTGAAAAGTGGTATTATGATTGCATAAAAGAATGTCTTTGAGATCTTTTTGCCATTGTAGTTAAGGTTGAAGTGTCATTCTGACATCATCCAGTCAAATGTGGGTTTACTCATTTTGAAAAAAAGTAAAACAAAATATTAATGTTTAACACAAAATATCAATGTGGTAATTTTTTTGTCTGATGTCTCATACAAATGATCAGTTTCTTCAGAATCAAATAAATTCAGTCATAATTTTTACTCTGATATATTCATTCAGTTCAATAAATGAATAAAGTGGATCCTGATGGGTCAATGCTGCAAGTGAGTCATGAAGCAAAAGCTGTGATTATTTCAAGTCTGTGTACCTGAGATTTGAAACCAAGGAAATAAAATAGCCAGAAGTGTTTAAGCTTTGCTTCATGCATTTCTTAAACTCAAAACTGAGTCTTTTTCTTGTATGCACTTCAACAGGTTAAGACTTTAATTTCAGGGAAATCAAAGTAAGCAGGTAGGAAAAGCAGTTGAGGCCTGATAGAGTCAGTAGGTTGGAATTAGTTCTGAAACCAGCATCAGTCTCTGAAGCAGAAATGAAGTCTCAGAGGCCATGGAAACAGATTCCCAAGGATACTGTTAACAAAGTCCCACAAACTGGGTGACAGGAAACAATAGAAATTTACTGTATCACAGCTATGGAGGCTAGAATTCCAAAATGAAGTGTTGGCAGACCAGCCCTTTTGTAAAAAGTGTAAAGGAATCTTTCTATTTGTCTTCCTAGCTTCTGGTAGTGTGTTGGCAATCCTTTTTCTTTTTTTTGCTTGTAGAACTATCACTCTAATTCTTTGTATTCACATGGCATTCTCCAGTGTGTCTTCACATTTTCCCTCTGTGTGTCTATCTCTGTGTCCAAGTTTCTCCTTTCTATATTTTAACCAGGCTTATTGAATTCAGGAATTCAACCTCATTTTAACTTGGCTACTTCTCTAAAGGCTATGTTTCCAAATGAAGTCACATTCTGAGGCATGGGGGCCATGACTTAATTGTCTTTTGTGCAGGGATACAGCTCAACCCATAATAAGCACCAATTATGTTCCAAATATAATAGAGGAAAACAATAGAATCAGAAAGACTAGAGATCTCTTCAAGAAAATTAGAGATACCAAGGCAACATTTCATGCAAAGATGGGCTCAATAAAGGACAGAAATCATATGGACCTAACAGAAGCAGAAGATATTAGGAAGAGGTGGCAAGAATACACAGAAGAACTGTACAAAAGAGATCTTCATGACCCAGACAATCACGATGTTTTGATCACTCACCTAGAGCCAGACATCCTGGAATGTGAAGTCAAGTGGGCCTTAGAAAGCATCACTACGAACAAAGCTGGTGGAGGTGATGGAATTCCGGGTTGAGCTATTTCAAATCCTTAAAGATGATGCTATGAAAGTGCTACACTAAATATGCCAGCAAATGTGGAAAACTCAGCAGTGGCCACAGGACTGGAAAAGGTCAGTTTTCATTCCAATCCCAAAGAAAAGCAATGCCAAACAATGCTCAAACTACTGCACAATAGCACTCATCTTACATGCTAATAAAGTAATGCTCAAAATTCTCCAAGCCAAGCTTCAGCAATATGTGAACTGTGAACTTCCAGATGTTCAAGCTGGTTTTAGAAAAGGCAGAGGAACCAGAGATCAAATTGCCAACATCCACTGGATCATCAAAAAAGCAAGAGAGGTCCAGGAAAACATCTATTTCTGTTTTATTGACTATGCCAAAGCCTTTGACTGTGTGGCAATAAACTGTGGAAAATTCTGAAAGAGATGGGAATACCAGACCACCTGAGCTGCCTCCTGAGAAATCTGTATGCAGGTCAGGAAGCAACAGTTAGAACAGGACATGGAACAACAGACTGGTGCCAAATAGGAAAAGGAGTATGTCAAGGCTGTATATTGTCAACTGGTTGTTTAATTTATATGCAGAGTACATCATGAGAAACGCTGGGCTGGATGAAGCACAGGCTGGAATCAAGATTGCCAGGAGAAATATCAATAATCTCAGATATGCAGATGACACCACCCTTATGGCATAAAATGAAGAACTAAAAAGCCTCCTGATGAAAGTGAAAGAGAAGAGTGAAAAAGTTGGCTTAAAACTCAACATTCAGAAAACTAAGATCATAGCATTTGGTCTTATCACTTCATGGCAAATAGATGGGGAAACAGTGGCTGACTTTATTTTTTTGGGCTCCAAAATCACTGCAGATGGTGATAGCAGCCATGAAATTAAGATGCTTACTCCTTGGAAGGAAAGTTATGATCAGCCTAGACAGCATATTCAAAAACAGAGACATTACTTTGTCAACAAAGGTCCATCTAGTCAAAGCTATGGTTTTCCAGTGGTTATGTATGGATATGAGAGTTGGACTATAAAGAAAGCTGAGCAATGAAAAATTAATGCTTTTGAGCTGTGGTGTTGGAGAAGACTCTTGAGAGTCCCTTGGACTGCAAGATCGAACCAGTCCTTCCTAAAGGAGATCAGTCCTGAGTGTTCATTGGAAGCACTGATGTTGAAACTAAAACTCCAATACTTTGGCCACCTCATGTGAAGAACTGACTCATTGGAAAAGGCTCTGATGCTGGGAAATATTGAAGGCAGGAGGAGAAGGGGAAGACAGAGGATGAGGTGGTTGGATGGCATCACCAACTCAATGGACATGAGTTTGGGTAAACTCCGGGAATTGATGATGGACAGGGAGGCCTGGTGTACTGTGGTCCATGGGGTCACGAAGAGTTGGACATGACTGAGCGACTGAACTGAACTTAACTGATGCTCTAAATACTTTTCTAATGTTAGACATACAGTGGTGAAAACACTGAATCATTGATGTTTAAGGATTTTATGAGTTATATGAGATCAGATAGTATTGAGTTGTAAAGAAAAACATAAAGGAGAAACGAGCATAAGGAGTGTGATCAGAGTAAAAGACATTTTATATGAGTTTTAGGAAAGGATGCTTTGAAAAGGTGACATTTTTAAAGGATTTCAAATAAATTGAGAGACTAGACATCCAAGTACCAGGTAGAAGAGTACTGTGGGAACAGAACAGACCTTGTGTTCAAATACCTTGAAATTGGATAGTACTTGGCATGGCTGAGAAACAGCAAGTAGCCTAATGTGGCTGGCAGACAAAGTGAAACAATGGTAGTTTATGGAGCCACAATTGCCAAAACATGGCCAGAGAAAGTTGAGAAAATATTCCTAGATTTAAGAAGAATGTATGACAAAATTAAAAATTACATATATACTTGTGTAACTTCCCATTTTAATTCAACTATCAATCTCACCTTGTATATTGAAATCAATATAACTTCCTTTCTTGCCACTCTGTTTACTCTTTAAAATACTTCCAAAATTTTATTTCTCTAATATGCTTCACTAGCCTTAACCTAGTACAATTATTTCAATAAATCAATTTTTCTCTGACTTATTATAAATAATGTTAATTTTTCTATTTCTCTAACTTTGATAACATTTCATACTTTTTCTTTTCAAATTTGAGCATTATTTGAAATTTCAGTCTGATGTGCTGGCCTTTATTTCTTTATGCTCAGTTCAATGTAAAACTCACCAAATCATACTATTTTAACATTTAGTTTTATGTGCAAAATTCTGGATTTTAAATTTTAAAACTCAAGGTCTCCTTTGTATCTGCTTATAATTCCCATTATTGGAATAATCCAATTAGATACCTTAACATAAATTCAAACTCAAGTTGCAAAATCCCATTTTCTTCAAAGGAAAATTTAAATTTATTTCCCTAGTGATATTACAATTTATTTCTTAGATGCTATTAATTGGTCTCACCTACTTGCTATTCAATGTCACTTTGATTTTTCCATGTTTCCCTTTATTCCTTTGCTCATCAAAACCTATTAATTTCTTTATTCAAAGTACTGCTCTATCATATAAAACTTCCTATCAATTTATGCAGAGGCTCACAGCAACTGCATAATATAATTTAGCATGTGAATTATCTCTGCAATACTATAAAGGATGATATTATTTTTACTTCAGAGATGAATAATATCTTTTATGTATCTATATAGTAGATAACTTACTCAAAGTTGCAGGAACCTCGAGTGGAACTCAAGTTCCTTTCAAAGCCAGTGTATGTTCCCAGACAGCTTATGCCTATATCAAAGCTGACTACTAAATTAAAGAGTAGTTAATATCAGGAGGGCTAACTTCCTCTTTGACTAACATTTGTTGTAGAGTTTAAATGTGGGAAATAAATGAGCTTTCAACAACATCATTTCAAGCTGTCCCTTTTATGCCATTTAATCCCTATAAACTCAGTAGTAGTATGTCTTTTCATGCCTTATTTTAGTAAGTTGTATATTCCCTCATTTTGTCCCTAATCTGGCTTCTGGATAGTAATTTGTCAATTTCCTTTTTTGTCTTTTTGAATAACCAATTTTGGATTACTGATTTTTTCTACAGTGCTTTAAACAGCTTTTTTGAAATATAATTGACATAAGTCACACATTTATAGTGTAAAGATTTTTTTTTGTACTATGTTTACAGAGCCATACAATGACAATCAAAATATTTTCATTGTGCCAAAATGAAACACCAAATCTTTAGCTACCACCTCCCGATTATCCCTCTCTCCCCCAGTCCTAGGTAACCACGAATCTATTTTCTCTATACATTGTTGTTGTTCAGTCACTAAGTCATATCTGACCCTTTGTGACCCTCATGGACTACAGCATGCCAGGCTCCTCTGTCCTTTACTATCTCCTGGAGTTTGCTCCAAGTCATGTCCACTAAGTCAGTGACGCTGCCTAACCATCTCATCCTCTGCTGCCCTCTTCTCCTTTTGTCGTCAATCATTCCCAGCATCAGGGTCTATTCCAGTGGTTCAGCTCTTCTCATCAATGGCCAAAGTATTATTTTGTCTATTCTGGACATTTCATGTCAATATTTATTTCACATTCACCACTAGTACATGTGTTTTTGTGATTAAACTTCTTTCACTTAGCATAGTATTTTCAAGATTCACCCATACTGCAGTGTGCATCAGTACTTCATTCATTTTGTATGTTTTTAAAAATATTAAGTATATATAAATTCTCTTATATATAAGCTGAAGAACTGAGATTTTCAGAAATTATGATTTACCCAGCATCAAAGAGTAAACAGTAAATAGTGAAACTGGGTTATAAAACTTCGACTGACCCAAGCTTATTCTACTTGCCTGAGCTGCTTAAACATAATGATGGCTAAAAAGAATTCATATAATACTCCTTGAGGAAATTATTTTTATATTCCATTTTATACCTGAATTGACTGAGACACAAGGAAGTAAAATATCTTGCCCCAAATCAGATGTCTGCATAGCAGAGGGTCAGAGTGACTCCAGAGACCCGGCTCACTGAAAACCCAACTTAACTGCTCAGGACAAGGACACAATGATAGAAGAAGCTACCTTTTATTGAAAAGCCGAAAGAGGTATGCAGTTTGGAGAGAAAAAGTAATGTACATGCAACAAAGAAAGAATCTAAAAAAGGAGGTAAGAAGTTAGGAGTTAAGAACTGAATGCAGGAGGGAGTACACTCCTGTTTAAAAATTAAAAACATGCTACTATGGTAAGGAGACCACAATCAACCCAGTTTCAAAGATTTTTGAACATGATTTTATGACACTATGAGCATCATCTCTACCTTTTGAGAATATACAATAATTTCATATTTTTTTATTTTCTTGAAATCTGTATTTTCTGTCTCAGTTTCAGATAGATGACCTAAGTTATCTGCAAAAAAACAAGGAATGAGGAGATGGCTGTTTGACTAAGTATTGTCTTCTGAATGTAGATATAATCCATCACTATGTGTGGCCTTTTATAGAAGCTTCAAAAACAATACAAACTCAAAAGAAAAACATAGCCCCTGAATACAACATAGGTGTTATAATTAATGAATTAGATCAAATAGATGTTTAAAGATGGATAGATATTTTCAGAAGATACTGAGGAAAATTGGCAAGGTGCAGAAATACATGTACAGTGTGAAATTCATGTAAATTTGACCAATTCACTGAAAAATATTTGCCTGTGAATATACATGCATGGAACAAAAGCATAAAATATGAATGGGGAAAATATACTCTATTGTCAGGTTTCTAAGTTGCATCTAGAGAAAGACTCTGAAGAGGTATAAAGAAGACAAACTCCAAATGTATTATTATATCTCTTAAAGAAAATATTTTGAACAAATATAGGAAAAATTGAAAGATGTTAGTATTTTGATAATAAACTTGAAAGAAAATGAAAACCCCCCAGTTGTGTCCAATTCTTTGTGACCCCATGGACTGTATACATGGAATTCTCTACACCACAATACTGGAATGGATAGCTGTTCTCTTCTCCAGGGAACCTTCCCACCTCAGGGATTGAACCCAGGTCTCCCACATTGTAGGCAGATTCTTTACAGCTAAGCCACAAGGGAAGCCCAAGAATACTGGAGTGAGTAGCCTATCCCTTCTTCAGAGGATCTTCCCAGCCTAGGAATATGAACCAGGCTCTCCCTGCATTGCAGGCAGATTCTTTACCAATTGAGCTGTCAGGGAAGCCCCATTGAAGTATGACCTAAACCAAACCCCCTATTTTTATAATGTTATAAATAGGAAAAAAAAAACACAGTCAAACAAGTATGTATATGACACATTTTCTGTAAAACTATTATGGCAAAAAATATCTGGGTAAGAAAATGTGTAAAGAATTAAATTAACACAGAGCACACGGGGTAGAGTGTGTGAGTAAATAGATTATCTAAGACACTCAGGAAACAAGAGGGAGTCATAATTCAAATCTCAGCTATTAACTGTAATTTTACAATTACTTTGTTTTTTTCTTATGGGGTTTAATTGAGGTGAGATGATAGAACTGAAAAAAAATTGAAAAAAAATCAAAAAAGACATATACTGAAAACATGTATAATTTATGTTAACCTCCAGGTTGATTATTTATACCAACATCTGTTATTTTAAAAGAGAAGCTTGTAAAGCAAATATAGATGTATGTTAGCTAATTAAAATTAATATAGGCTCACTTCATATTATAGTATCTTTGCAAAAATCAAGCTAAGACATATGTAGCAACTGATATACATTAGTAAGAGTAATAATGAGAAGGAGGAGGAGACAGTGTTTCATTTCAGAAATTCGAAGCGTTAGATTGCAGAGCCCAAATCCAAGAGTAGAATGCAGACATTTTATCTGGCCATCACAAATATAGGACAGTGAGGATGAAGGAAAGAGGTATGGCGCATAGAAATCTTGCATGTGGACTACAGAGAAACCATTCCTACATGGAAAGGGGGATCAAAAGAATGCATTTGCCTGGTGTTGTTCAGTCACTCAGCTGTGTCTGATTCTGCAACCCCAGGGACGGCAACATGCCATGCTTCCCTGTCCTTCACTATCTCCCAGAGTTTGCTCAAATTCATGTCCACTGAGTCAATGGTGACATCCAATCATCTCACCTCTGTTGCCCACTTCTCCTCCTGCCTTCAATCTTTCCCAGCATCAGTGTCATTTGCCTGGCTCCCTCCCATTTCCTGTCTGTCACTGTTCAAAATTCATTCCATAGGGAATTAATTCCTCTGTACTTCAGGGAATCAAAACTCTCCTTTAGGGCCTCTCTGGTGGTTCTACGGTAAAGAATTTGCGTGTCGATGCAGAAGACACAGGTTCAATCCCTGATCTGGGAGGATTCCACATGCCACAAAATGACTATGCCTATGCGCCACAACTATTAAACCTGTGCTCTAGGACCTGGGAGCTGCAACTACTGTATGGAGTCCATGCTCTGCAACAAGAGAAGTCACCACAACGAGAAGCCTGTGCACTGCAAGTAGAGAGTGACCCCGCTCTCTGCAACTAGAGAAAAGCCCGCACAGCAACAAAGACCCAGCACAGCCAAAATTTTTTTAAAAGCCTCCGTTAGTAGAAGCCTGACTATTATAAGGGAAAAAATGTTGGTAACGATATGGAGAAAGTGGAAGCCTTATACACTGTTGGTTGGAATGTAAAGTGGTGCAACCAGTATGGAAAACAATATAGAGTTTCCTCAACAAAGAAAAATAGTACTACCGTGAGATTCAGCAATCCTATTTCTAAGTGTAGGCCTCCAAAACTGGAAATCAGGATCTCAAATGGATTTCTGCACTCTCATGTTCATTGCAGCATTAGTCACAATAGCCAAAATATGAAAGCAACCTAAATGTCCATCAGCAGATAAACGGAATGTAGTATACACATTCAGTGGGATATTATTCAGCCTCATGAGTTCAGTTCAGTCACTCAGTCGTGTCCAACTCTTTGTGACCCCATGAATTGCAGCACGCCAGGCCTCCCTGTCCATCACCAACTCCCAGAGTTCACTCAAATTCACGTCCATCGAGTCGGTGATGCCATCCAGCCATCTCATCCTCTGTCGTCCCCTTCTCCTCCTGCCCCCAATCCCTCCCAGCATCAGAGTCTTTTCCAATGAGTCAACTCTTTGCATGAGGTGGCCAAAGTACTGGAGTTTCAGCTTTAGCATCATTCCTTCCAAAGAAATCCCAGGGCTGATCTCCTTTAGAATGGACTGGTTGGATCTCCTTGCAGTCTGAGGGACTCTCAAGAGTCTTCTCCAACATCACAGTTCAAAAGCATCAATTCTTCGGCGCTTGGCTTTCTTCATAGTCCAACTCTCACATCCTACATGACCACTGGAAAAACCATACCCTTGACTAGATGCACCTTTGTTGACAAAGTAATGTCTCTGCTTTTCAATATGCTATCTAGGTTGGTCATAACTTTCCTTCCAAGGAGTAAGCATCCTTTAATTTCATGGCTGCAGTCACCATCTGCAGTGATTTTGGAGCCCAAAAACATATGTTTCCACTGTTTCCCCATCTATTTCCCATGAAGTGATGGGACCAGATGCCATGATCCTCATTTTTTGAATGTTGATAAAGGGAGATAATTCTGTTATTTGTGACAACATGGATAAACCTGGAGTGCAATATGATAAGAGAAATAAACTGGTCACAGAAAGACAAACACTGAGTGAATTCCACATATATGAAGTTACTAAAATAGTCAAACCTATGGAAATAGAGAGTAGAAATGATGGTTTCTAGAGGTGGCTAGGAGGGGGGAAATGGGGAGTTGCTGTTCAATGGGTATAAAGTCTTAGTTATACAGGATTAATAATTTCTAGAGATCTGCTGTACGACTTTGTGGCTAAGTATTAACAATACTGTAGATGCATTTGATACTTTTTTTAAGAGACTAGATCTCACATTAAGCATGTTTACCACAATTAAAAAATTATTACAGTGGGAATAGGTAAGCTTGAAGCATAAAGTATTGCTGTTAGAGATCAGTAGAATTACTTGGAAGATGAAACAGTTTTAAAAAAAGAGTCATCAGCGGTTGATTATTCTGTACATTGCTATCTGATTCCATCTATCTTTTACGGGACTAGAGAAAAAAGAAATACAAAATCACTTTCTCTTTAGCAACGATGAACTCTGAAGCACCATCTTGGGAGGTGTTCAATAAAAGTTTATTTCAAATTATGCCATTATAGTAGAAGCAGCCAGGCTATGCCATTAGACTGACAGATCCACATTTCTGCTTCATTTGCTGTATCTGTGACTTTGGGCAAATTGTATAATCTGTGTTTTAATTCACTCACAAATCAATTGAAGATAGTAATATATTATTCCATGGATATTCTCAAGTAATATATGAGATCATAAATATGAATCATTAACCACAGTGCCTGGCATTTAGTAGAAAATCAATGTATATCAATTTATTCTCCTCACTATTCTGAATGATTATTTGGGTGTCATGAGAAATTTTATTCATTACAAGCATCACTGCTGCAATATTAATATGTAATTAGATTATGGGAGAAAATGATATTAATTGCCTGTCCAGTCAGTGGTCATACCATTTTTAGCAACTTCAAGAAATACTTGCGATGGGAATGACTTTGCAATGAAGATAAAGTAAAACAAAACCTTAGTATCCTGGGAATGTGACGATTCTAAGCATAGGTTATTTGCCTTTGACAGAAAACTCGGATGTTTGCTAGGTTTTATTCCAAATTCCTGAGGGAGAGGAGATTGAATTTTTTTCCAGGAAAATCTCAATTATAGGTCTAGTTATCAAGAAGAGACGCATGTCATTAGAATTTATTCATTTTTTGCACGGCTGATACTGAGTATAAGCACGTGTATCTATGGTTCTTTTGCAATAATGCACATTTCATTGAAAAATTCATGCATAATGATATGCCCATTAGGAAATAAGTTGCTATGTTAAATTTGTGATGGTGGACTAAACCAAGTTAAACATGGGAAATGTGTTATGATTCTAATTCCTAATATCTCTGATCTGCAGTGAATACCTACAAGTGAGCATTGAAAAGATCCAAATGTGATCATTAGGTAGGTAGAAGTTTAAACTTGTTTTTAGTAAGACTAATATGTAAAATTCAGTGAAGCTTCATGTGACATGAGATTTGGGTGCGTGTCTCTTAAATAGCTTAAGATTTTACCTTTCCAATTAGGTATCGACATCATAGATCTTTTTCAACATTCTGATAAAGATCAACAGAAAGTTTTCTTTTCAAGCTTATTCCTATCTCTCTTAGCTACTTGCCTTTTGATTCCTTTCACTTGGTCTTCCACTGTCTTAGTGGTATCTTAACTGGTCCTTTATTCTCTTCAGCTTTCTCTCTCTCTCTCATAGCTGTTGAGTTGAGTTTGCTTACTTATAGTTCTTATGTCTAGTTTCTGCTGAGAAACCTTCCTAATTGCCTACTGTCCAATATAGAGTTAATACTAAAAGTTTAGGGGGTTTCCCTGGCAGTCCGGTTATTAAGCATTCACTTGCCAATGCAGGGGACATGGATTCGACCCGTTGTCCAGGAAGATCCCACATGACATGGAGCAACTAAGCCCCTGTGACACGACTACTGAACCCACGGGCCCTAGAGCACATGCTCTGAAACGAGAGAAACCCCTGCAAGGTGAAGCCTGTGCACAAAATCTTGAAATAGCCCACCTAGAGAAAGCCTGCAGACAACAACAAAGGGCCTGTGTGCCGCAGGTAAGACTCAGCACAGCCACACAAAAAAATTTTTTTACGAAAAGTTGAAAATTTAGATTTCAAAACCTTAAGGATTTGGCTCCTCCCATCTACTTTCCAGTCTTTTCTCTCACTGACATACGAATCACTGCATATCAATTTCAACTCATATTTTACTTTTATCCAAAAAATTTCTCTAATTACATCAGAGTTTGCTTTCATGAACTCAATTTCTAATGATTTATAGCTCCCTTTTGACAATCACTTCATTGCACCCAGCATAAAACATCACTCATATCCATGATTTCTAAAATTTCAAAGGCAACATACAAGGAGAAACTGATTTTAAAACTGATTTTTTTGTCCTTTCTCACTGGATTGTTGGAGAAGGGACAGAAGCACCACAGAGACTCCTCCTAAATGTTGGGAAGAAACAAAGCAAAATAATTTAATTTGGCATGTTTTAATATGCAAAACATAATAAATTAAAATTGTGGGCTTTGGGGGGTAAAGAACTTCAAGTCAGTGCAGAACTAAATTGCTCAATATAACAAGTCTATTTTTAGATAGTCATGGTGTTTGGGAGGGTGATAAAAAATATGAAGATGACTACAAAATAGCTATGAAGTTGATCAGATTATCTAGAGGAGCTTTTAGCCTGGCTGGATTCTTGAACCATGCTCAGGGGCATTCCCATTCAAAGAAAGGAATATTTTCCTCAACATTGCAGCAGACTGGAGATTAAAGGCTAAGAAATAGTAAGATGAGTATGGATTCATGACTCTGTAAAGGAACATGCCACATGGACTTGACAACCAGTGATTTCTAATATCCAATTTTACATTCTCCTCTGTCCATGGAATTCTCCAGGAAAGAATACTGGAGTGGGTTGCTGTACCCTCTAGAGCAACATAGATGGACCTTCTCCAGGGGATTTTTCCAACCCAGGGATCGAAACTTGGTCTCTCACTTTGCTGGTGAATTGGCTTCCCTGGTGGCTCAGATGGTAAATTAACTTGTCAAAGGAAAATTCCCCGTGAATCTAACAATATTTAAACTTTGATGCTGCTTATTAACGTACATAGACCTGCTCCAATAAGTATTAGTAATATGTGCATATGGTCGTGTTTGTAAGATGACTATGAGTAAGATTTTGAAAATAAAAAGTGATAAGGTAATTTTAATTAAGTTTCTTCCTTTTTCAATTCCAACTTCTGCATCATATTTCTCATCCTATTAGTTAACTATAGAGTAGCCTCAGGTATTTTGGAGATCTAGTTTAAGGAAAGTTGAGTTTGGAGTTGTTCATTTAGTGTAGGTTTAAAGAAGTACATTTTATAGTTAATCATAATGTTCACATACAGTTATACAAGAATATGTTTAACATGCAACTGAACTCAGGTAGCTCTGTTGATCTCCAGGGATGTTTGGAAGTCTAACAACAACACTTGGCCAAGACAAAGGTGAAATATACTAGTTAATGAATTTTATTCTGATGTTGAAAACACAAAATTCCCTTGGAATAACACTCTGTACTGCTTGTCTTCCTTGTTTATCATATACATATGTACTTACATGGCCTTGATTTAGCTACATGACCAGCAGGATATAAGAGCCCCTTCAGTGAACTCATTCATGGATTTCCCTGAAAAATGGTGTCTTTTACATATCTTAGGTGTTCAAGTGTTCTTACCTGGAGAATCCCAGGGACAGGGGAGCCTGGTGGGCTGCCATCTGTGGGGTCGCACAGAGTCAGACATGACTGAAGTGACTTAGCAGCAGCAGCAGCAGGTGCTCATAATATAAAAACAATGCATGTTCTATGAGATCCACAAAGGACAAGTAGGGACTATGCCCAGATATCTTAAAAAGTGAATGTCACTCAGTCATGTCCAGCTCTTTGCAACCCCATAGACTTATACATTCCATGGAATTCTCCAGGCCAGAATGCTGGAGTGGGTAGCCTTTCCCTTCTCCAGGGGATTTTCCCAACCCAGGGATTGAACCCAGGTCTACCTGCATTGTGGGCAGATTCTTTACCTACTGAGCCACAAGGGAAGCCCAAGAATACTGGAGTGGGTAGCCTATCCCTTCTCCAGCAGATCTTCCCAACCCAGGAATCAAACTGGGGTCTCCCGCGTTGCAGGCAGATCCTTTAGCAGTTGAGCCACCAGGGAAGCCCTAGCTACTATGGAAGCCCTAACTGCTGAGCACTGCTTGTACTCTTTCTGCTGTTAGTTTCTTTTCCCTTTCTTGAATTCTTACATGTGTATGCCCTACAAAGTCCCAATAATCCTTTCAATTATTTAATTCAGTGTCATAACTTGTTACTTTTGTTATGACAAAACATATGTGGACTGGAATAACACCTGACAGTTTTATAACCAACCACTGTGTTGAAACTTTCCTTTGTTAAAAAAAAATGCAAGGCCAGAGGTACTATAGTACCAGTATGTCCTGCATCATCTGTGTTTAACACTGAATATGAGTAGTAAAAATAATACAAGATTTGAAAATTACAGAGTAAAAAGCTACCCTACGTAAGTTCTTATGGTCATCAGACTCGTAAAATTTTAAGTGGAAAATTCAGTTCTCATCAATGCTTAATTGAAAAGGTACTTCATTCTTGTGAGGCATACTCTTGATTCACTGTATACAATTACATATGAATCATATAATTTTTAATAAAATATATCAAAATGTTGGCATTTGTGGAGGAGAGACTTTCAGAAATACTGTAGAAAGTAAGTATATTTAGCAGTGGTATCACATTATATTAATTTCAACTCTCAATGGCAAAAGTTCATTTTCTTCAACCTAAAGAGATTAAAGACAAACATCTTATATTCTCTGTGTGTATAATATATGTTATTATATATACTGTACAAATTAAGCCCATGGTCATCTTAACAAAGAAAAAACATTTGTCAGAATACAGCACACTTCATTGATTAAAACACTCAAAAATTAGTAATAATAGGGAATTTCCTTAACATTAAAAAAAGGTATTTATGAAAAACACACAATTAACTTCATGTTTGATGGTGAAAGACTGAATATACCACAACCTAAGGTTAAAAGCAAGGCAAAGATATCTGCTTCCATCACTTCTATTCAACAATACACTAGAGGGTCTTTCAGGGCAATTAGGTAGGAAAAAGCAATACAATTCAGACAGGAAAGGATGGAACACAATTATCTCCATTCACAATGGCATGATATTTTCTAACAGAAATCTTAATAAAAACACACAAACTAGACCTATTAAGTTTCAGTACACTGCTTGCAATGGTAGAAGATAAATATGAAAAATTGAATTTCTATACACTAGCAATTAAAAATAAAAACTGAAATTAAAAATTCCATTTTTAATAGCATTAAAGAACAAATATTTAAGAATAAATTTAATTAAGGAGAATAATTATACACTGAAAATTACAAAATACTGTTGAAATAAATTCATCTTTGTTTACTTCAGTCTTTTATTTATAAATATATATATGAAATGGAATCTACTAGCAAATTTTCTCCCACTTTTTCTGTTTTATATTCATTTTGCATAAGACTGTTGTGAAATAAAATAAGACAACAGGGACTAATTCCAGGTTAATATTATAGGAAACTAAAGATCACTACTATAAGGCAACTATCTTACTGAATTAATCAAATAGTTACTACATTTCTCATAAAAATTCAAGACTTAAAGGGTTAAGGGTTTCTGCAGTCCTTGATCAAAAATAACATGCCTTGATCCTAAGCCAAACATTTTTATTTGCAAATGTGAAATTGCAGAACACAGTTTCCCAGTTTTTCTTACTCTTATGTATCTACTTGAGAAAACAGATCGATTATAGCTAACCTCAGGGAAATATTTTGCTTTGGCCTACATTACACTTCTGTTTCTTAGTATTCTTTTCTCATGATCATCCTAATGCTTGTAACATACAAAATATCTGCTTACTGCCAGAAGTCAGGATATGCTCACTTCAAACTGATCCTCTTACTCAAGCAGCCAAGAAGCTTTCTTTCCCTTTTTCATCTGTTTTTTAGAGGTTTCACTTTAGGACTTTAAACAAAGAGGATGGTAGAGTATATCTTTTTATTCTAATTATCACAAAAGTGGAAAATTAAAAAAAGAAACAACTTTGGAGGGTAAAGGTCTTTTTAAGGTTAAATGTGTAAATGCTTAATATATTCTTGTTGCTGTGAGAGTTAATCTTAACCAAAAAAATTTATTTATTACTTAACATACAAAAGCTTAATGTATATCATGAGGTTGGTAATGAAGTAACAATAGCAAAATACTTCTGCTATAGTAAACTACATCCTTGATCTGGCTACATAATGTTTATTTCAGGAAGATGTACTTTTACCTTTATGCTATAAACACATTCACCACATTCGTTAGAATTTGCACAACACTGTATGTGGCCTAAGTATCATTATAAAATTGGTCTACTGTTACATCTTTGTCCCCTTATCAGTCAGAAAACATCATTCTCTCTTTTCTCTTGCTTTACATTCTTCCCAGAGAATACTAGAATTTGAGTCTTTCTAGTATATTACAGGAGAAGACGATGGCATCCCACTCCAGTACTCTTCCCTGGAAAATCCCATGGACGGAAAAGCCTGGTAGGCTACAGTCCATGGGGTCACAAAGAGTCGGACACGACTGAGCGACCTCACTTTCACTTTTCATTTTCATGCATTGGAGAAAGAAATGGCAACCCACTCCAGTGTTCTTGCCTGGAGAATCCCAGGGATGGCGGAGCCTGGTGGGCTATCGTATATGGGGTCGCACAGAGTAAGACATGACTGAAGCGACTTAGCAGCAGAAGTATATTACAATTCAAACACTTAAATTCCATGCTTGCATGAAAATAGGAGCAGAGCAACATACATTGCTAATTTTTTTTTTTAAGTCTCTATAGGGATTAGGACTTTGATTAACTAGGCAGCCTCAGGGACCATTAAAACTCTGATCTGAAATCCCTCCAATTACAATTATTCTTTACTACATTTAGTGTTTAGAGTCTAAAGAGTGTCTGTGCCTCCCCAATTAAGAATCGCTGTTTGTCTGGACAGCAACATGTAAAAGAATGAAATATAACACTTCCTAATACCATACATAAAGATAAACTCAAAATGGATTAAAGACCTACATGTAAGACCAGAAACTACAAAACTCTTAGAGGAAAACATTGGCAGAACACTCTGTGATATAAATCATAGCAAGATCCTCTGTGACTCACCTCTGAGAATAATAGAAATAAAAACAAAAATAAGCAAGTGGGACCTAATTAAACCTAAAAGCTTTGCACAGCAAAGGAAACTATAAACAAGGTGAAAAGACAACTCTCAGAATGGGAAAAAATAATAGCAAATGAAACAACTGACAAAGGATTAAGTTTCAAAAATATACAAGCAGCTCATACAAATCAATACCAGGAAAAGAAACAATCCAATCAAAAAGTGGGGAAAAGACTGAAACAAGCATTTCTGAAAAGACATACAGATGGGTAGTAAACACATGGAAAGATGCTCAACACTGCTAATTACTAAGAAAATGCAAATCAGAACTACAATGAGATATCCCCTCACACTGGTCAGAATGGCCATCATCAAAAAATCTACAAAAAATAAATGCTGCAGAGGGTGTGGAGAAAAGGGAACCCTCTTGCACTGTTGGTTGGAATGCAAATTGACACAGCCACTATGGAGAAGACTATGGAGATTCCTTTAAAAACTAGAAATGAAACCACCATATGACCCAGCAATCCAAGTCAGAAAGAGAAAAACAAATATCTCACGCTAATGCATATATATGGAATCTAGAAAGACGTCACTGATGAACCTATTTACAGAGCAGCAATGGAGACAAAGACACTGAGAACAGACTTATGGATATGGCTGTCGTGGGGGAAGGAGTGGGTGGGAGGTATGGTAACATGGAAATATACACTACCATATGTAAAATAGATAGCCAATGGCAATTTGCTGTATGATTCAGGGAACTCAAACTGGGCTTCAGTAACAACCTAGGGGGTGGGATGGGGAAGGAGGTGAGAGGGATGTTCAAGTGGGAGGGGACATGGGTAAAGCTATGGCTGATTTATATTGATATTTGGTAGATACCAACACAACACTGTAAAACAAATATCCTTCAATTAGCAATAAATAAAATTTAAAAAGAATCACTGTGTTTGAGGTGCCGAGTGTGGTAGTGGTTACGGGGTGGTAGTGGTAGTGGTGGTCTAGAAAGTTCATTCACTATGTCTACACATAAGAATTATCTTGGGTAGGTTTTGTACTTAAATTCTGACTGCATCAGACATGGCTGATTCTAGGTGTCTAAAGTTAAGGCTTGGGAATCTCTTTGTTTTAAAACATCTACAGGAATTTTTGTGAAACAAGTATGTAAACTAGCATTTAAGGAAAAAATTATCTGGATCCCACTAAACCTGTTGTCTCTGATCAGTTTACTAAGTACATTTTATTGTACTTTATTTTATTTTATTTTACTTTTGTTATTTTTGTTGTATTTTTTACATTTTAATGTACTTACTAAGTACCTTTTATTGTACATTTCCAAAGAACTGTGTACTCTGCTTCTTAGGAGTAAAAATTCACTTATTAGCCTTTACCTTGAAATACTTTCTAGCTGATCATAATAAAAGAAAGACAAAGCAAAGACTGCATCATCCTTTGTGTTATTTTCTTTGTTATAATTTTTATGAATAAACTAGTCTTTTTCCAGGATCAAGTTATAAAGCTAATTAACTAATATTAAAAGTGAAAGAGGTGATACATTTTTTTAACAAGGTCTGCCCAGAATAATTTATACATCAGCAATCCAGACAGATTATATGACTTTTCCAGTCACAATCCTTCATGACTTCAGAATCAGAACTTAAACTCTTTTTGAATATTAGTTTAACACACCTCTTATCATACCATACTGTTTATTATATTATTAAAGAATTATAGGATTTATCTCTTGAGATTTTTTTATGATATCAAAAATCCAATAATTCTTTTCAAAATATAATTGACATGAATATCCTATACACAAGAAATAGAGCAGTTTGGAAATTCAACAAATCTGTAATTTGAGGTTTCAACCTTCACTATTTATCAAGTAAGTTTTCTTCCCACATCCCTCCTGGCACAGTGTCTTCAGGCCCATGCACCCTTTATTTTAAAGCTCTACCATAATTTATTAACACTTTTATCAAGTAACTGAACATTACCTTATGTTATTCTTCACCTTTCTGAAATGACTTGCCATTTTTTGCAAGTATTTATAAGAAAATATAAGCTTCTCAAAAAGTGGTTCATTTACATGGAAAACACACCTATTTTGCTTTTTTTTATATCCTTTTTAAACAACTTTACTGAGTAGTACCATAAAGAATAATTCACACCAATTACCATATTATAGTTTCAAGAAATGGCAAAATGCTTTAGCAATCCTTACGTATCATGTTGATAGAAATTTCTAATATTTGTTTCCCACAGTCATCTTATGAAATTGTATTTTCATAGTAAAGTTTCTCTAGACTATAAATTCTGACAAATGATTGCTTCTCCTCTACAGAGCCTCATAAGTCATAGAGGTGTTTATAGCACTGGGTTACTGGCAGTATTTGAAAACAATATTTTCACACATTTGGCATTTATAGCAGACAAACTGCCCCATGAGCACTGTATCTGGGACTGTTCCTAAAAAGATAATTTGATAATTTTACTTTTAATATTCCTTGGAAATTAGAACCTAGTCAATAATAATTACTTTTTTATCTAAGTCACACTAAATGGATTAATTTATAGCAAATTAAGTATGTTGCAGCTTGGAACAGATGGAAAAAATCTAACCAAATATTTCACTGGAAGAGAAATAAATTGACCCTAACATGGGTTCATGAGACACAAGGGAAATTTCAGGGAGTTGATTCTGTGCATGTGAACAAAACACATTTATATTATGATGACATATTTATAACTTATGAATATGTATTCCTCCTGCTAGTGTTATTAAAAAAACAATAGAAATGTATTTTATGAGAAAAATGGTTGCTTGGAAAAGGGTATTTGTATTCAACCAAATCTTAAAGGTAGAAGTTGACCCATGTATTGAAAAATCTTCTGTTGGCCTCTCTAAATAAATACTAACCTTTTTTTTTTTTCTGTACTCTGTACCCAGGACAGTTGAATAGTACGCAGATATCAGTGACATCCTGGCTGTTTGGGTTTGACCAATGGAGAACACTAACAATATACAGAAAAGAGAAAGAACTAAGGACAGCATATGTGTTTCTCCAGGTTCCTTCCTGCAGGGCTGCCTGGGAAATCTTGATCATCCTTTGAGCAAAAATCAGAGACCCTTCAAGATGGCTTTATCCACAAAGATCTGTCTCCATGTTCAGATAATTGCTGCCTGCCTTTACCCATGGCGTTGTGACCATGATCTGCTTGTTAGAATCCCCTTTGTACCTCACTGTAGCTGGTAGCTTATCTGTAACTTACCCACTCCTCTGGAAGCTGTTCCTTTATCATGCATTTTCTGTGAATTACCCAAATTTGAGTATGCCATCTGTTCCTTGTCATGACAGTGAATGATAAACAAACTATGTCCTTTGCTTTGTTTAATCATTAAATGGAGCTCATTATGTTATTCATTTTTATGCCTTTTCTTCCCACAACTATTCCTTTAATTTCCCCTGTCCTACTGCTCCAGTGAGCTTCCCTGGTGGCTCAGATGGTAAAGCGTATATCCACATGATATCAAAGTCCGAAACTGGTGTCCTTAAATTTTTTCATGTCTTCCATCTGATACTTACAATTGATATAACTTCTTGTTTGTTTGTTTGTTTGGTTAGGGGGATTTCTCATCTTGGAACAGCTTTACTCCTAGCTTTCCAGGAAAATTTCTATTTTCATTTAAAATACAAACTCAGATAAAATGCCTTCCAGTGAGCTGACCCTGAAGCAGTCACCCATGCCTAGTTTAACTATTGATATTGAGTCCCATCCTGCTTCAGAACCCCATTCTTGCTTCTATCTGTTTGGGATTGTATTTTATTTGTTTGCACAGCATACTTCCTCAACCAGACACAGAACTCTTCAAGGCAAAAAATGCTTATTCATTTCCTATCTCAGAGGTTTATCAAAGTACTTGAGAAAGTGCCTGATGAATGTTCTAAAATTAGAGTTACTTCAGTATCTTGTTTAGTTGTTTTTCATGCAACATACTCAAGCTGTCAAAATTCACAGGCCCTAACTTCCAAGGCTAAGGGCGTGTACTTTTCACCTTAGGAAAGTGATGAGATGGGGAGGAGGTTTACAGAAGAAACATATGAACATAAGCGGGACAGAGTCTTCCAAACTCTCCAACTGTGACAAAATCTAGTGCTGTAAGTAATGTTATGGACAATTCTTGCAAATCTCTTTGTAAATTCATCATTTCAACATCACTAAATCAGTTTGGTCTCCAAATTCTGGTACTTCAAATGAGTTACATTTATGAATTATTTGCACTCAACTGTATAGACTGGCTCTCTTGGTGATAAAGAACCCACCTGCCAGTGCAGGAGATGTGGGTTCGGTCCCTGGGTTGGAAAGATCCCCTGGAGTAGTAAATGGCAACCCACTCCAGTATTCTTGCCTGGGAAATACCAAGGATAGAGGAGCCTGGTGGGCTACAGCTCATAGGGCTCCAAGGGAGTCAGATACGACTCAGCAATTAAACAAAAAACAACAGTACAGACAATACCTGGTCACAGCTTCCTAGTGAGTTCTCCGGGTTCTACTTTGCATACTATTTTCCTCAAGTAATACAGGCTAAGTTGGTGTCATAGTTTAATAACAGCATGATTTACTTTGGCAATACACATTCTCCTTTGATGTTCTGTTCTCACAGGCTCTACTTGGATGACATACTCATGGGAAATGGAACATCTTACATACTTAACAGCCCTTTCGTTGTTTTTAAATACAATAGTAATAGTAGTGTTATCACACAGTCGTGTTCAACTCTGTGACCTCACAGAATATAGCCCACCAGGCTACTTTTCTCCCTGGTGGCTAAGAGGTTAAAGTTCCTGCCTCCAATACGGGAGACCCGGGTTCGATCCCTGGGTCAGGAAGATTCCCTGGAGAAAGAAATGGTAACCCACTCCAGTATTCTTGCCTGGAAAATCCCATGGACAGAAAAGCCTGGTAGGCAACAGTCCATGGGGTCGCAAAAAGTCGGACATGACTGAGCGACTTCACTTTCACTTTCTCCAGGCAAGAATTCTGGAGTGGTTGCCATTCTCTTCTCCAGAGGATCTTCCGACCCAGGGATTGAACTTGGGTCTCTTGCATTGCAGGCAGATTCTTTACCATCTGAAATACAGGGAAGTCCCTTAAATAAATAGTTCTAAATTTTAAAAAGTACTATACTTGTAACAACTGAAGTAAATAATTTACATCTGACAAACTTGCATGAGGCATTCCAGAGCCACAGGCCTGTCTAAATAGCCCAAAATCCACCTGCCTAAACTGAGAAAGCAATAATCTCTGACCACTTCCCCTCACCAGGCACCATTTTATTCCCAGAACTATGCATTTTAATGTTGGCCTAAGAGTGGAACATGGTTTAGAAGCTAAACACATCCTTTATCCTTCTCAGATCAGTTCAGTCACTCACTCGTGTCCAATTCTTTGTGGCCCCATGGAATGCAGCACGCGAGGCCTCCCTGTCCATCACCAACTCCGGGAATTTATCCAAACTCATGTCCATTGAGTCGGTGACGCCATCCAACCATCTCATCCTCTGTTGTCTCTTTCTCTCTTGCTTTCAATAATTCCCAGCATCAGGGTCTTCCCAGATGAGTCAGTTCTTCACATCAGGTGCCCAAAGTATTGGAGTTTCAATTTCAACATCAGTCCTTCCAATGAACACCCAGGACTGATCTCCTTTAGGATGGACTGGTTGGATCTCCTTGCAGTCCAAGGGACTCTCATGAATCTTCTCCAAAACCACAGTTCCAAAGCATCAATTCTTCAGCTCTCAGCTTTCTTTGTGGTCCAACTCTCGCTTCCCTACATGACGAATGGAAAAACCATAGCTTTGACTAGATGGACCTTTGTTTGCAAAATAATGTCTCTGCTTTTTAATATGCTGTCTAGATTGGTCATAACTTTCCTTCCAAGGAGTAAGCGTTTTTTAATTTCACGGCTGCAGTCACCATCTGCAATGATTTTGGAGCCCTAAAAAATAAAGTCATCACTGTTTCCAGTTTCCCATGAAGTGATGGGACCAGATGCCATGATCTTAGTTTTCTGAATGTTGAGCTTTAAGCCAACTTTTTCACTCTCCTCTTTCAAGAGGCTCTTTAGTTCTTCTTTACTTTCTGCCATAAGGGTGATGTCATCTACATATCTGAGATTATTGGTATTTCTCCCAGCAATCTTGATTGCAGCTTGTGCTTCCTCCAGCCCAGTGTTTCTCATGATGTACTCTGCATAGAAGTTCAATAAGCAGGGTGACAATAGACAGCCTTGACGTACTCCTTTTCCAATTTGGAAGCAGTCTGTTGTTCCATGTCCAGTTCTAACTGTTGCTTCCTGACCTGCATACAGGTTTCTCAAGAGGCAGGTTAGGTGGGCTGGTATTCCCATCTCATGAAGAATTTTCCACAGTTTATTGTGATCCACACAGTCAAAGGATTTGGCATAGTCAATAAAGCAGAAATAGATGTTTTTCTGGAACTCTATTGCTTTTTTGATGATCCAGCAGATGTTGGCAATTTGATCTCTGGTTCCTCTGCCTTTTTGAAAACCAGCTTGAACATCTGGAATTTCATGGTTCACATATAGCTGAAGCTTGGATTGGAGAATTTTGAGCATTACTTTACTAGTGTGTGAGATGAATGCAATTGTGCAGTAGTTTGAGCATTCTTTGGCATTGCCTTTCTTTTTTTTAATTTTTATTTTTAATTTATTTTGCTTTACACTACTGTATTGGTTTTGCCATACATTGACATGAATCAGCCACGGGTGTACATGAGTTCCCAATCATGAAGCCCCCTCCCACTAGCATTGCCTTTCTTTGGGACTGGAATAAAAACTGACTTTTTCCAGTCCTGTGGCCACTGCTGAGTTTTCCAAATTTGCTGGCATATTGAGTGCAGCACTTTCACAGTATCATCTTTTAGGATTTGAAATAGCTCAACCCGAAATTCCAGTACCTCCACTAGCTTTGTTCATAGTGATGCTTCCTAAAGCCCATTGACTTCACATATCAGGATGTCTGGCTCTAGGTGAGTGATCACACCATTGTGATTGTCTGGGTCGTGAAGATCTTTTTTTTTTTACAGTTCTTCTGTGTATTCTTGCCGCCTCTTCTTAATATCTTCTGCTTCTGTTAGGTCTAGACCATTTCTGTCCTTTATTGAGCCTATCTTTGCATGAAATGTTCCCATGGTATCTCTAATTTTCTTGAAGAGATCTCTAGTCTTTCCCATTCTATTGTTTTCCTCTATTTCTTTGCATTGATCACTGTGGAGGGCTTTCTTATCTCTCCTTGCTATTCTTTAAAATTCTGCATTCAAATGGGTATGTCTTTCCTTTTCTCCTTTGCTTTTCATTTCTCTTCTTTTCACAGGTATTTGTAACGCCTCCTCAGACAGCCATTTTGCTTTTTCTCATTTCTTTTTCTTGGGGATGGTCTTGATCCCTGTCTCCTGTACAGTGTCATGAACCTC
The DNA here is from genome assembly GCF_023091745.1 of Budorcas taxicolor. Classification (NCBI taxonomy): domain Eukaryota; kingdom Metazoa; phylum Chordata; class Mammalia; order Artiodactyla; family Bovidae; genus Budorcas; species Budorcas taxicolor. Next base: position 19,901,281 of record NC_068934.1, on the reverse strand, counting down.
TGTCCATAGCTCATCAGGCACTCTATCTATCAGATCTAGTCCCTTAAATCTATTTCTCACTTCCACAGTATAATCAAAAGGGCTTTGATTTAGGTCATACCTGAATGGCCTAGTTGTTTCCCCTTCTTTCTTCAGTTTAAGTCTGAATTTGGCAATACGGAGTTCACAATCTGAGCCACAGTCAGTTCCCAGTCTTGTTTTTGCTGACTGTATAGAGCTTCTCCATCTTCAGCTGCAAAGAATATAATCAATCTAATTTCATTGTTGACCATCTGGTGACGTCCATATGTAGAGTCTTCTCTTGTGTTGTTGGAACAGAGCGTTTACTATAACCAGTGTATTCTCTTGGCAAAATGCTATTAGCCTTTGCCCTGCTTCATTCTGTACTCTAAGGCCAAAATCCTTCTACTTCTATTCAATTAAGTTATAATGAATCTGGCAAAGAAGACTTTCTATAAACTCCCTACTTCATGGTCCTGACCTTTGATAAAAGATCAAAAGTAATTATTTAATATCTATAAATAATTTTTGAAAATGTTATAGTGTCCAAGCCTAAGAATGCTTATTCCAGAGCATATTTTTCATTATATGATTTCAAAGGAAATATTTCTCCTCACCAGAGGTAGTTTAAATAACAGTGTAATTTAAAATGATATTTTATGACTTTTCCCACATTAAAACTAAGAGAATTAGAAACTTCCTCACCTCCTACATTCAGTTAATTGAAGATGAGAATGATCAATTTAATGCTTATTGGAACAGAGAGACAAACTTTTAACTAAACTCTACAGTCCATCTCCACACATATATATACATTGAAAGTTAAAATAAATTTTATTGGTGCTCTTATCTGGTTTTTCTACATGTTATGTGAAAAAATTTGATGAATTCGGTTATAAGCTTCTATTCCTATACTGTATATGTGTGTGTGTATATGTGTGTGTGTGTATATATATATATTCCTATATATTCTTTTCCAAAGCTCTTCTCCCCCCAGTCCTCTCTTCAGCTTTACTCTTCATAAAATCTTGTTTTGAAAAAAAAAAAAAAATCTATTAAACATAACAAAATTTTCTTGTAGATGACCTCAGGCTTTCAAGAGCACAATTCTCTTCTACATTTTTCAGAAAACAAATGCATATATTAATTAAGAAGTGTTCATAAAGCCTGATGCAATATATTTATTGTCTGAAAAGCTCTGAAGAAAGCACTTTTCTTCTAAATCATGAGAAAATTCTAGGGATGAAAGCCTATAAACAGCAGCAAAGGTGGACATGAGAGAGCAAGGGAGAGATGATACAGGTATAGACATAGATTGATAGACACAGTATATATATATATATATATATATATATATATACACACACACACACACACACACACACATATGTGTGCTAAGTCACTTCAGTCATGTCTGACTTTTGCAACCCTATGGACTGTAGCCCACTAGACTCCTCTGGCCATGGGATTCTCCAGACAAGAATTCTGGAGTGGGTTACCGTGTCCTCCTCCAGGGGATCTTCCCCATATGTATATATATATACATATACATATATTTCCATTATTTATTTCTGAAAGTCAAACAGACTTGGGAAAAAATGGTATAGAGAATATCACATCTAAGCATGATCCATTTAACAGATGTGTAAAAAGGGAAAACTAACATCATTTGAAGGACCTCAAAATTCCTTTGGATTTTAGCAAGAAATTAATTGAGTTTGCATCTAAAATGGGAGAATCAACATAATAAACTCATGATGCAAACACCAGTTTCAAATGCAAAATGGTGGTTTGCTAATGGGGCATTTAGTAGAAAGCAACAACAATATTTTGGCTTTTACTGCAATCTGTAACATGTATATTCTCCAAGCCAGGCTTCAGCAATATGTGAACCATGAACTTCCAGATGTTCAAGCTGGTTTTAGAGAAGGCAGAGGAACCAGAGATCAAATTGCCAACATCTGCTGGACCATCAAAAAGCAAGAGAGTTCCAGAAAAACATCTATTTCTGCTTTATTGACAACATCAAAGCCATTGACTGTGTGGATCACAATAAACTGTGGAAAATTCTGAAAGTGATGGGAATACCAGACCACGTAACCTGCCCCTTGAGAAACCTGTATGCAGGTCAGGAAGCAACAGTTAGAACTGGACATGGAACAACAGACTGCTTCCAAATAGGACAAGGAGTACGTCAAGGCTGTCTATTGTCACCCTGCTTATTGAACTTATATGCAGAGTACATCATGAGAAACGCTGGGCTGGAGGAAACACAAGCTGGAATCAAGATTGCCGAGAGAAATATCAATAATCTCAGATATGCAGATGATACCACCCTTATGGCAGAAAGTGAAGAACTAAAGAGCCTCTTGATGAAAGTGAAAGAGGAGAGTGAAAAAATGGCTGAAAACTCAACATTCAGAAAACTAAGATCATGGCATCTGGTCTCATCACTTCATGGCAAATAGATGGGGAAACTGGAAACAGTGATGACTTTATTTTTTAGGGCTCCAGAATCACTGCAGATGGTGACTGCAGCCGTGAAATTAAAAAACGCTTACTCCTTGGAAGGAAAGTTATGACCAATCTAGACGGCATATTAAAAAGCAGAGACATTATTTTGCAAACAAAGGTCCATCTAGTCAAAGCTATGGTTTTTCCATTCATCATGTAGGGAAGCGAGAGTTGGACCACAAAGAAAGCTGAGTGCTGAAGAATTGCCTTTTTTTTTTTTTTTAAACTTTACAATATTGTATTGGTTTTGCCATACATCAACATGAATCTCCCACGGGTGTTCCCAATCCCGAACCTCCCTTTCACCTCCCCCCCAACACCATCCCTCCGGGTCATCCTACTGCACCAGCCCCAAGCATCCTGCACCCTACATCAAACCTAGACTGGTGATTCATTCCTTATATGATATTATACATGTTTCAATGCCATTCTCCCAAATCATCCCACCCTCTCCCTCTCCCACAGAGTCCAAAAGATCTAAATGTAAGACCAGAAACTATTAAACTCCTAGAGGAAAACATAGGCATAACACTCTCTGACATAAATCACAGCAGGATCCTCTATGACCCACCTCCCAGAATACTGGAAATAACAGCAAAAATAAACAAATGGGATCTAATTTAACTTAAAATCTTCTGCACAACAAAGGAAACTATAAACAAGGTGAAAAGACAGCCTTCAGAATGGGAGAAAACAATAGCAAATGAAGCAACTGACAAACAACTAATCTCAAAAATATACAAGCAACTTATGCAGCTCAATTCCAGAAAAATAAATGACCCAATCAAAAAATGGGCCAAAGAACTAAATAGACAGTTCTCCAAAGAAGACATACAGATGGCTAACAAACACATGAAAAGATGCTCAACATCACTCTTTATCAGAGAAATGCAAATCAAAACCACAATGAGGTACCACTTCACGCCAGTCAGAATGGCAGTGATCCAAAAGTCTACAAGCAATAAATGCTGGAGAGGGTGTGGAGAAAAGGGAACCCTCTTACACTGTTGGTGGGAATGCAAACTAGTACAGCCACTATGGAGAACAGTGTGGAGATTCCTTTAAAAACTGGAAATAGAACTGCCTTATGACCCAGCAATCCCACTGCTGGGCATACACACCGAGGAATCCAGAATTGAAAGAGACACGTGTACCCCAATGTTCATCGCAGCACTGTTTATAATAGCCAGGACATGGAAACAACCTAGATGTCCATCAGCAGATGAATGGATAAGAAAGCTGTGGTACATATACACAATGGAGTATTACTCAGCCATTAAAAAGAATACATTTGAATCAGTTCTAATGAGGTGGATGAAACTGGAGCCGATTATACAGAGTGAAGTAAGCCAGAAAGAAAAACACCAATACAGTATACTAATGCATATATATGGAATTTAGAAAGATGGTAACGATAACCCTGTATGCAAGACACCAAAAGAGACACAGATGTATAGAATAATATTTTGGACTCTGTGGGAGAGGGAGAGGGTGGGATGATTTGGGAGAATGGCATTGAAACATGTATAATATCATATAAGGAATGAATCACCAGTCTAGGTTTGATGCAGGGTGCAGGATGCTTGGGGCCGGTGCACTGGGATGACCCAGGGGGATGGTGTGTAGAGGGAGGTGGGAGGGGGGTTCGGGATTGGGAACACGTGTACACCCATGGCAGATTCATGTTGATGTATGGCAAAACCAATACAATATAGTAAAGTAAAAAGAAAAATAATAAAATAAAAATTAAAAAAAAAAACAAGAAAAAACAAAACAAAAAAATTGAACTCTAAATAATATTTACCAGAGAAGATAACATGGTAGATATGTAAGCAAGCAGCAGATTTTGACAAATTTTCTGTGTACTGAAACAAGCTTGGAATTATCATGAAGAACAAGGAGAGCCCCTGTGGAGTCTTTTTTGATCTTGGGCAAGGTTTGATTTGCCCTTGGAAGGATCACTCTGGGTCCTATGTGGAGAGTAATATAACTAGACATTTAGATGAGAAAAACACAGACCAATGGGATCATTACTACAGAATCAAATTAAAAATCAGAAGAGCCTGAATTATGGCAATGACAATAAATGAAACTGAAAAAGAAAGAAGGGAGGTCAATAATTTTGAAGCAAACAAAACAGATCAGATTTAGTAATTGATTGGATTTAGGGCTATGATGGGAAATAGGGGAATCTGATGTATGTGCCTCAATCAACATTATAAAATCCTCTTTAAAAATTATTGAACTTCAGTGAGAAAGGTTTTCCCCAGGAAATTATATTCAGTGATTCCACTTTTATCTTCTGAAATTCTTGAAAATTCTGGTTCACATTGAGGAATACTATGCTAGATGTTGAGATGACAATTATAACCAATTTTTGAGTCCAATATTACAAATAGCTCCTGAATATGGACTGTGGTTCTAAACTTGATTAAGCAATTCTGGGATGGATTATTGCTTGCATTTTTTCAAAGACAAACTTACAACTGCACTCACAGACTTTGGAACCCTGCCAAGAAAGGTGGTGTTAGTGGTAAAGAATCTTCCAGTCAATGAAGGAGATGCTAGAGATACAGGTTCAATACCTGGATTAGGAAGATCCCCTGGAAAAGGAAATGGCAACCCAGTCCAATATTCTTGCCTGGAAAATTCCATGGACAGAGGAGCCTGGCAGGCTACAGTCCATGGGGCTGCAAAGAGTGGGACATGACTAAGTGACTGAACACACACAAGAACATGGGTAAACAGTGAAGTTCTTCAGTTCAGTTCAGCTGATCAGTCATGTCCAACTCTTTGTGACCCCATGGATTGCAGCACACCAGGCTTCCCTGTCCATCACCAACTCCTGGAGCTTGCTCAAACTCATGTACATCGAGTTGGTGATGCCATCCAACCATCTCAGCCTCTGTCGTCCCCTTCTCCTCCCACCTTCAATCTCTCCGAGCATCAGGGTCTTTTCAAATGAGTCAGTTCTTCACATCAGGTTGCCAAAATATTGGAGCCTCAGCTTCAGCATCAGTCCTTCCAATGAACACCCAGGACTGATGTCCTTTAGGACGAACTGGTTGGATCTCCTTGCAGTCCAAGGGACTCTCAAGAGTCTTCTCCAACACCACAGTTCAAAAGCATCAATACTTTAGCACTCAGCTTTCTTTATAGTCCCACTCTCATATCCATACATAACTACTGGAAAAACTGTAGCTTTGATTAGACAGACCTTTGTCAGCAAGTAATGCCTCTGCTTTTTAATATGCTATCTATGTTGGTCATAGCTTTTCTTTCAAGCTCTTAGGCTTTTACAAAAGACAGTAAGTAAGTAAATGTCAAGGTCAGTGATTGTAAATAATGAAATCTCCTACTACCCCGGTTTAAATGGCCAAAATACAAATGATGAGGATGGTTCTCTCCACTATTTTAGTGACTGTCAGTAATTTTAGCTACTGAAAAGAAAATCCACAAGAATATTTTGGCAGTCTTTACAGCATTTATAGGCTCTTTCTTTCTTTCTTTTTTTAAGGAAATTATATTAATTTTTGGAACTTAAAAATATTGATTTCACTGTCTACTTTTTGTTTTATTTTCTAAAACGTATAAACCTGTTGAGTAGAAACAAACACAACTAGACTAAAATGAAGCTTCATGTTTGTCAATACCTGTTGTTTCTGAATGATAGATCAAGTTTTTATTATTTAGTTATTACTTTCAAATGTAACTGTAGCATTAGAGTGTGCACTGTTAAAATTTAATAGGCTAAATGAAGAATACTAAAAATGAGTTAAATCCTGATTAGTTTTGCTGACAGTCTAAATGGTATTCACAAAGAGATTTTTTTTTCCCTTCAAGTGCTGATGGGAATTTTGGTGTCAAACAAATGTCTGCTAGAATCAAAAGAGCATTTCATCATTATGATATTCTGTTATAGCTCCCTAGGTAGCTAACTCGTGTCTCCTCATTAGAAATAAAGTGGCAGTGCTGATGATGAACTTCACCTTGCCCAGGAATCGTCCTTGCTGACAAAAAGTCAAATGCAATGTGACACAAACCTGACTGAGATACAAGTTAGACAGATTGGAGGTTTCATGAAGCTCTGAACCATGCAGAGGTGCCACAAGACTGAGAAGTCCCTTAGTTCAACTATCAGGCCAAAGAACTAACCCCAGATAGGACTGTTAGGGGCTAAATTGTGTGTTAAAAAGCTCACATCTTGAAGTCTATTTCCCAGTATCTCAGTACTCCACTATATTTGAAGATAGGGCCTTTAAATAGGTATTATGGAAAAAGGAAGCCAGATGAGTGGGTCCTAATTCAATAAGCGTGGTATCTATATAAGAAGAGATTAGGACACAGGCATGCACAGAGGAAAGACCACAGGAAGATACAGAGAAAAGATGGCCATTTACAAGCTAAAGGAGAATGGTCCTCAGAGGAAACCAACCCTGATGAATACCTGATCTTGGACTTCCAGCTTCTCTTGAGAAAATAAACTTCTGCTGTTTAAGTCACCTAGTCTGTGGTACTTGGTTATGGCATTCCTATCAAATTAGTACATAAGCTCCAGCCCGGGTGGAACTTCATACTGTCATTTAACCAATCTTTACAGTGTGTGACCCCCAAAGGAAAGACTTTATCCCTTAAATTACAGGAAATTTGATGTGACTCATCTAATTAAAACTACACATCAGTGTCCTTATACCCACCTGTTTGCCAGTGCTGTCTAGACCGTGACTTAATGCCATCTCTTTTTGACATTGTGAACAGGAGAAACAGTCATTCTCTGATTTTATTACAATTAGCAAAACTAGGACATCTTTTATACTCAAGGAATTATCCTATATATCTTGGCAAACAAACCAGCCTTGAAATTTAAGAATGAATTGTAATACTGTGTCATAACTGTGCTTTCATGAGAAAGCAACTGCCCAAGAATATTAACCTTATTTTGACATACAAGTACACTGAAGAATATGTCCTCTAGAAATGATGACCAGGTTTTTTGAATTCCAAACTGAAATGCATGGTATGAAAAAGAATTTTTTAAAACACAAAGTGTGTGTGAATTCATATGGATGAAAAGTTTTACAATTGTATAAACATTAAATCCACTTTTTTGGGTCTATTTAATGAGTTGCCATTACTGGAAAAAGAAATATCCTAGGAAATTAGAATTTTAGGGAGAACTCAAGATATACATTGGTTGTGCCTCGAGGGAGAAACTTACTAGCTCAGATTCATTGTGGGAGTTTTAATATGAAAAAAAAAAATTCTTGAAGAGAGTACAGAAAGTTCTTCAATTTATGACTGATACATATGGACCAAGCAAGCCCCAGGCATATTAGCTTCAGGCAAGGATGTAGGTTTTGATTAAGGAAAAGTCTTAGCTCATATATGCAGGACAATCTATAAATGTTCTCTCTTTAGAAAGAGAGTCTGTGATCAATTTGCAAATTGGGAAGAAGGAGCCATAGAGAGAGTCTTTTCAGAAGAAAAAGAGGAAGCAGACTTTTAGATACCTTGCCTACTCCTTGATGACATATTAATATGATCGTGGTAGAGAGAATGCAGGGGACAGGCAAAGCTCCCAGAAAAAGTTGTTCAGATGAGAGATCTTGAATTTATTCTTGAGAGAGAGAAAAAGGGGAACTGGAATTCACAATACGTACTTACAAGTCATTTATTTAAGATTCAGTGCTTAAGAAAAAACAAAAACAAAAACTCTTTTAGCTGTACCATCTTAATAATAGCCTTTAGGTGTTCCAAAGTGGGAAAACAACATTCTAGCCCAGAATCAGTTTTATGTAAGAACCCAAGGGATACAGAAGAAAATCAAGACAAGTACAATGCGAAGAGAACTTCAGAATATTCCAAACAGTGATCATTTTCAATAGCCAGCAAAACCACTGTACTAGACCCTAGCAATGAGATCATAAAGGTCTACTAGATCCCTCTGCATGGTAACACCTTTGTAACCTTATCATTGCTAATGTTTTGCATGTAATCTCACACCAAAATCAAAAGCAATGATTTTTAAAGATTCACCTGGTACTAATATAAATATCAAGAGTTGTAAACATCTCTAGGTGTTATTAGATATATGTATCGAGGCAAGATAAGCTGACATGTATATCAAGATACTGGTGTCCATAGTTGCTAACCTAGATAACTATGCTTTTTTTTATTTTAACAAAGAACATTGTATTAAATGGTTTGACTGAATTATTTATCACAAATGAGTAACTTAGGCAGGAGACAAATCCAAAGGCCAGTGTCTCTGCAGGAAGGAGTCAAACAAAAGAGCAATCAGTAATTTTACACTGCATTAGGAAATAGTTATTTCTAGTGAGCTGTGGGGAATTTGGGACTGATACACAGAGGAAGTAAAAAATTCAGAGAATGCTGCCAAATTTGTAGAATGAAGAGTAGGTCCTAAAACAAGGAAAAGGAATCTAAATATGTTTAAGAAGAAGCAGGTCTCACAATGACTTGAAAGCAATGGTGGACTTAAGGAAGAACACATAACTTTGTATTATAGAAGCACATGGAGGCAGATTAGAATAGAGGAGAAGGCTGGGGTTAAGATATTGAGAAATCGGAGTACCATGTAGGAACGGAACACTGAAGGATATTATTTGGGGAAAGACTAGCATCAGATCATAGTTCAGCTAGATGAATTGAGTCAACAAAACAACTGAAAATTGGTTCTGCTGCTGCTGCTGCTGCTGCTAAGTCACTTTAGTCATGTACGACTCTGTGTGACCCCATGGACGGCAGCCCAACAGGCTCCCCCGTCCCTGGGATTCTCCAGGCAAGAACACGGGAGTGGGTTGCCATTTCCTTCTCCAATGCATGAAAGTGAAAAGTGAAAGTGAAGTCACTCAGTCGTATCCAACTCTTAGCCTCCCCATGGACTGCAGCCTACCAGGCTCCTCCGCCCATGGAATTTTCCAGGCAAGAGTACTGGAGTGGGTTGCTATTGCCTTCTCTGGAAAGTTGGTTCAGAAGCGGTTAAATCAACCACCACAATACCAGCTTCAATTTCTATCCTAAAATATATCTCTTGTTTTGCACGCCTCAGCTCTTTGAGAGAGAACAGGGTAGATAATAACCATTTTTATAATATCACCATTATTATTTTTAATATAGAATAAAGTCCCAGAGTCATAACCACAGAAACCAAGTGTGTTGTTAGATCTGAGGGACAAGCATGTGTTTGGAAAAAGATGATGTCATGATATAAAGAGACAGGACTAATAGAGGAGGTATGAAGGGAAGCATGTAGCCTGTAGGTTCCCACTTTTGTCCCGGAAGGGGCTTTGGGTATCAGGCACAGTAAGTACTGGTTTAAGTCTTTATATATACTTCAACGTCTGGGTTAAACATATGGTTTTAAAAAGAAAAACAAGTGAAAGGCTCTGGATGGAGAAACAACCCAATTGCTTAGCTTATAAGACACCCATATGCCATATTCCTTAAACATTATGTGTGTGCAAAAATGTAATGAAACATTGAGCACACTGTAATTAACTTTAGTTTCTTCCTTCTTGTGGCTGATGTGGGAGGAGTATAAGGAATAAAGTGCAGGGAAGAAAACCACAACCTTCTCTCCACATAAAAGGCAACACAGCTCTTTGCTATTTGTCTCTTTTTTTTCCATCTCTTCCTTCTGTTAAGTAGGATTAGTAAGACCTCCCTTGGCATTTACCAGTACAAGAAACAACCCTGCCTCTTTGTTCTCTTTCCAACAATCCCCATATGCCTAGGACTGAAATTATAAATTGAACTAGGTCTTGCCTCCTGAACATGGATGCCTGGCTATGTCTACCTCATTCTTTCTTTTTAATCAAACACCCATGTGGAAGCACTAATTGCTGCAGGAGCTTATAGCAAGTGATCAGTCAGAGGTTAGTAAGTTATTACTATTTGGATATAGGCTCAGGACAATAGGGAGCGCCCTGAGGGTTTTAGGCATACTGACATCTGTACTGCTACAGAGTTCTGCCCTGAGATTTATGGAACAAGCCTAAGTAACAACAGAATGAGGTATTGTTCCATATTTGCCATTGTGCCCTGAGCCTGTGACTTCTTCTGAGACATCAAAGTAAAGCTGAAGCAGAATTAGGGCATCTCTAATCAGCAAAAAATAACTGGGAAAACACATAAACGTATCTTCTGGTTTCAGTTCACATTCTTGATCTCTAACATCAAGTGGGTGTTCAACTTCTTTACATAACTACATGTTTCTGATTCTTGGACTCCATTGGTCTGCTAGACATTATTTCTTATGTACCCTTCTCTCCTGGTCCCTCTAATACCATCTCTTTACCCCCATTCTCTGCTTGGCACATTGTTTCACTGCTTCCACCCACAGACATGCATCTTTACCCATATTTTCTGCCTAGCCTTCTGTTGTAGGTAAATATTTTGTGTTCCCAGAAGAGCCAGTCATGTCACTTGTGCCATGGATTCCATGATTATGGAAGGGCATTGCTCTGGTCATTATACTTTCCTTTGGCTATATTATCACTTCTCTTTTATTTGTTGTTTGTTTAGCATACAGACCAGATATGACTTCTCATATCCTTGAATAAAGCCTTCTCTCACCTTCTCTTTCTTTATGACAAACAAAAGACCCACTTTCCCCAAAGAGCTGTCTATAGTGTGTCTTTGCCCACTCGATTTTTAACTCATTTTAATTCAAACAGCTTCTCTATCAAAATAACAGTTCCCAAGATCCTCAGTGGGTTCTACTTTGCTACATATGATTATAATCTTATTATTAGTTTTTTTTAAAAGTGAAATTGTTAGTCACTCAGTCCTGTCTGACACTTTGCAACCCCATGGACTGTAGCCCGCCAGGCTCCTTGGTCCATGGAATTTTCCAGGCAAGGATATGGAAGTGGGTTACCATTCCCTTCTCCAGGACATCTTCCTGACCCAGAGCTTGGTCTCCGGTCTCCTGCATTGCCATCTGAGACACCAGGGAAGCCCCCTATCATAAGTTAATAACTCATTTAATCCTTTTATCCTTCTTGAATCACTGACTTTCTGGCTTCCAAGCCATCATGTTCTCCTTGCTTTTTTTGTCCTACCAGTATCACTTCTCACTCCCTTTTACTAGTACTTCTCACCTTTCTGATGTCTCAACAATGGAATTCCTTTCATCTATACTAACTTTTATTCTGATCGATCCAAGGTCCCACCTTCAAATTCCATATATAAATTGATGAAGATATATATTTCCAATGTGAATGATAGACTCCTATATCCAGTTATTTATTCAACAAATCTACTGAAATGTATAATAGCCATCTTAATCTTAACACTTTCAAAATTGAACTCTTAATCTCCTCCCTAATTCTACAATGCACTTGATCTTCTCTGCTCACATAATGGCATCTCCTTCCTTTCAGCTGCTCAGACCAAAGCTTTTAAAATCACTTTTAACTACTCTCTTCCCCTTTCCCTCTCTAAGTTACTACATCAGTCCACCAGTGACATTTTTACCATCAAGATATGTCTATAAATCTTCACATTTACAGCTAACATTTCATACTAACCACCACCATCTTCATCTTGCTTACTCCACGAGCCTCCCAATTTACCTTTTAAGGTGTGTATATTTCTCAAAAGAGTAGAGAGAATGGTCCTCAAAGCCCACTATACCACTCGGAATAAAAATCAAAGTCATTACCAAAAGGCCTACAAAACACTGTCCTCTGGCTCCTTGTTAACTTTCTGAGCTCTTCTAAGCTCCTTCTGGCCCGTTCTACCCAAACCACGTTCTCCCTAAACCACGTTCTCCCTTCCTGTGCCTCAACATACTACTCATGTCACTACTCAGAGCATTTTTGTTTTTGTTTCTTTTTTCTCCCACCTGAAATGCTCTCCCCCCAGATATTTTTGTCTTACTACTTAAGCCGAGGATTTTATTCCAATATCATCTCCTTAACAGAGATTTTCCTGACTACTCTAATTTAAAATTGGAAACTCTACTCCTGAAATTCTAGTCATTTCCTAATTTGTTGTTCTTCATAACACCTAAAAGTCTCTGGAAAAACATTTATTCCACTTATTTAGTTCTTGCTGTGTCTCACTTTCTTGGAATCTTGTGACTCACAGTGTTGTTTCTGACGGACAGCAGCACTGTAACTCCTTGGGGGCTTGTTACTAACTCAGAATACCAACCACATGCCAAGCCTACTGCACCTGGATCTGCTCTCAAAAGATCCCCAGGAGAATAACATGCTGGAATTCTCACGAGGAATAACAGGTTTGTCTTTGTTTTTCTGGCATACAAACAAATGCTCGTTCAACATTTTTAAAGTGAACAAATGCATTCCTTAGCCTTAATAACATATGAGCAAGACCAAAACTCATATTCTACTCTAACAGGAAGGAGGGACTGTGGGGTTGAAAAATGACGGTAGTGAGTGGGGCAGGGACAACAGTAGAATTACAAATGTTGTATTCTGTCAAGTTTGATGTCACGCTGTTTATAGATTGGAGCCAAAATTCCAAACTACACTCTTTCAACTTTAAGATCAGCTAGCACCATTATATACCCCGCCCCACATTATTTCTGTGAAATAACTAAAATTGTAGAATTTATAAGAACATGAGCTGAATTTACAGTTAAAACAATTGAAACAGAAATAATACATTCTATACTGAAGCCATTAGCTCAAAGGCAACTAACCTGCCAAAGGCAAAGAATGATTTGAAAACAGTTTGAACCCTGGGAGAAATGTTCTGCTTTAAAAACTCAAATTTGAACCTAATTATCTTATAAATAATCAAACATGTAAATACATGCAGTGATCATCTTAGGCCAATACTAGAATGGTTGAAATAGATTATGGTAAAAAGAAATATATTCTTGTACTTCTTTTCTGAAAGTCCAAAATACAAATGCAATTTTTTATTCAATGAGATATTTATGCTGTGTAGAAGTTACTGTGCTAATTTCTATATACTCTAATTTTAGCCTAATGGTAATTTGTGCATGATTTTGCTGACAACTTGGAAACCCTACGTGTATGGTTGATAAAAAATTCTAATAATTGCTCCCTCTTAGCACAGCACTGGCTTCTACTGTGAATAAACTATCATCACTTTTAAGTGGGTCAACAATAGGTGAAATCTGTAAATTTTGTTTGCATCATTATTAAGAAGTACTAGCGTTCAGAATTACAAGTGTCTTCAACTACAGGAAAATTAAAGCAAAAAAAAGTCTGGTTCTAAAGTACAAAATGTATTGATTTTTGGTTACACACTCTAATTGGTGGGAAAGAGGAAATTGAAATGACTAATATAAAAATTTTTCAGTGTGCTGACACTTGACATGTTTATAATTATATTTTGGTTGGTATTTATGTCACCCAGAAAAATAATACAGTCTGTAAAGGGGTTAAAAATAGAGGAAAATACTATCTATAGATCTGAGAAAAGAAAATGAGAGAAATAACAAGGACGGACATTTTACCAGATAGTGGATGAGTGTACTTACTCAAGAAGAAGTCAAATAATGAACTTAAACAGGGAAAGGACTGCATTTCTGGTCTAGATTGGAGATCAGAGTTTAGAATTCTATTCTGTGAGACATCTTTGCTTATTTTATAACATGATCCCATCTTGTAACTGTTCTGATCCTCAATTTTCACCTTTCTAAAATGGAGAATTTAGTATGCATCATAAAAACTTCACTCACTGATATGTATGAGAATAAATGAGATGAAATTAACTATGCAAAACTGCTATAGAAAACTAACCAGTACTAAGTTATAATGTTATAGCTTTGGGTTTAGAAGAAAATTGATGGTGAAGAGATTTTATGCTTTAGTTCAGCCACTTTCATTTTGGCTGAACTGTCATCCTCTAGAAATGACAGAGGCGGGGGGTAGCAGACCAGAGAAGAATCATAGTAGAAACAAAGGATCAGAGCCAGAGGTAGTCAGGAGCAATTAAAACGCCATCAGAATTTCCTAAAATAAGAGTTTCAGGGGAAATAAGAGTTTCAGGGGAAATGGGATTTGGTCATACTTTGAGCAATTATTACTCTATTAGGCCAAAGTACTTCCAGGCAGCAATTACTTAGGTCAGGGTCTGAGTAATATTAATCATATACTGTGCTGGCAAATATTTAAATAACTACTGAAATATGAACCAGAGGTTTCAGTAAGCAAACACCAAAAATACTAATACAAGCACATCACATCTGACTACAGTTCATAGTTTTAAAGTAGTATTCTCTATTATTCCAGATAATGTCTAAGTACTATTCACATTGAAGAAAAGGCAGTTCTGTGACAATCTCATGCTAGCCATAGGTTAATAATATTGCTGTTGGTCCACTTAAGAATAAAAATGTTCAAGAATAGCATATATTGAAGAGTGTATAAAGAACTTTTCTCGTCTTTCATCTGTTGCCCGAAGTTTTGCTATCTTCCTTTTACATATGAGAAAATCAAGATGGCATATCCAAGGCTACCAGGTAAAAGTGTGAAAACAAGATTCACACATTTTTGCTTATATTACTCTACAAACATTGCTAATTCTTTTCACCACCTTCTTTTTTTCCCCCCTGTTATTTGATTAATGGTGAATAACTAATTTCCAAAGCTAATAATCTAATTTTTCTGGAATTTTAATTATATGGAGTTTATTTTTAGAATACCAGACCACCCAACCTGCCTACTGAGAAATCTGTATGCAGGTCAAGAAGCAACAGTTAGAACTGGACATGGAACAGCAGACTGGTTCCAAACTGGAAAACAAATACGTAAAGGCTGTATATTGTCACCCTGCTTATTTAACTGAGATCCAGAGTATATCATGTGAAATGCCAGGCTGGATGAAGCACAAGCTGGAATCCAGATTGCCAGGAGAAACATCAATAACCTCAGATATGCAGATGATACCACCCTTATGGTAGAAAGTGAAGAACTAAAGAGCCTCTTGATGAAAGTGAAGAACTAAAGAGCCTCTTGATGAAAGTGAAAGAGGAAAGTGAAAAAGTTGGCTTAAAACTCAAGATTCAAAAAATGAAGTTTATGGCATCTGGTCCCATCACTTCATGCAAATAAATGGGGAAACAATGGAAACCGTGACAGACTTTATTTTCTTGGGCTCCAAAATGACTGCAGATGGTGACTGCAGCCATGAAAGTAAAAGATGCTTGCTCTTTGGAAGAAAATCTATGACCAACATAGCCAACATATTAAAAAGAAGACATTACTTGCAGACAAAGGTCCGTCTAGTCAAAGCTATGGATTTTCCAGTAGTCATGTATGAATGTGAGAGTTGGACTATAAAGAAAGCTGAGCACCAAAGAATTGATGCTTTTGATCTGTGATGTTGCAGAAATCTCTTGAGAGTCCCTTGGACTGCACGGAGATCCAAATAGTCCATCCTAAAGGAAATCAGTCCTGAATATTCATTGGAAGGACTGACGCTGAAGCTGAGGCTCCAATACTTTGGCCTCCTGATGTGAAGAATTGACTCATTGGAAAAGATGCTGATGCTGGGAAAGATTGAAGGCAAGAGGAGAAGGGGACAACAGAGGATGAGATGGTTGGATGGCATCACCAACTCAATGGACAAGTCAAGCAAGCTCCAGGGGTTGGTGATGGACAGGGAAGCCTGGCATGCTGCAGTTCATGGGGTGCCAAAGAATCGGACACCACTGAGCAACTGGACTGAACTGATTTCTGGTAATGGAGAGAAACAGAATATCAGAAACTCACAAATATATTTTGTGAGTTAAAAAATCTCAAATACCAGTAAAATCAATTATCTTTTTTAAAGACAATCAATTCTAACAGACAGAAAAGTGAAATCTATATACAAAAAAACAAGAGTACCATATAGAGAAAAAAAATAGTTATATTGGATATTGATACTGTGTGGACCATTGTACTAATTCTCAGTCTATTTTGCTGTGCACATGATTCGAATTCATTGCAAATCAAAAATAATTACATATACTAGGTGGTATTCATCTCTACAACTTTCACAGAAGATGTATAGCTCCAGGAATTTTATTAACTCATATATTTCTATTATAAACTTTACTGATAGAATATAAATATCAATTATCCCTGGTATAATTTATGCTACATAAAATTCAAATCTCTTAAAACTGAAAATGAAAGCAATAGAGACTACTTGTCCTTCTAATCTCCTTTTGTGGTATAATTTTTTTCTAGGAAACACTTATTTTTAACAGTAAATATAAGCTTATTATACAATTTTAAGATACACAAATTACTAACAGAATTCATGGTTATAGCAGCTACAGATCTGATCAACCACAGAATTTTTTTTCAACCTTCTATTGTAGTTAACATAAATAACTGTAGTTCACCAATAGATAGCATTAATTATGATGACTTTCATAGTTAACATTATTAATTTGGTTTCAATTTGTAACCAGAAATTGTAGCAGTTAATAAATTTCTGAAAACAGAAATTGTAGCAGTTAATAAATTAGTTGATAATTACTAAAGCTTCAAAATGGAGTGAAAAGGTGACTTCTTAAATTAGATAAATTAGATTGAGTCTTGAATCTAATTTGAAATGTGCTATTTGGACTTTGCAAGATTTTTAGCTTTTCTTAGTCTTTGCTTTCTCATACAATATGGCTTATGGTAAAAAAATTTTTTTTCCACAAAAAGATAATATTGTGAGTTCCTAGAAATACAATCTTAGCAATGATCAAAACAATCCTAGCACACATATAGGTATTACTGAAGCTGATGTAATAAAGCACATACCTTTTTTTTTTAAAGTGAAACTGTTTTTAGATTATTTGATATTTTTGAGATGAATACTCTTCCCAGAGTATATATCCCCTTTTTCCTAAAAAGAGCCACAATGAATATTCTTCTTTTATCATCTTTCAATTTTTTTCTGTATTTTATAGTGACATATTTCATAGTGATCAGAGTACCAGAGAAAGGCCATATGACAACTGAGGAACATAGAATAATAAATATAAGATTTTTTTTAGTATATTTTTTTTGAGGGGCAGTTAACTTTAGAGCAATTATTTCAAGTTTAATCCACTGTTGAATTAAAATTAAAATATTTTTCCTGTAAGAAATTATGATGTAAATCTCTCAGTGCATGGAATGATTAACACTGCAGCTTTCTTTGGGACTGCAAGCTTCTTTCGACCTAGTTTGGAATGTATATAATGTCTCTTGTGGCACATTGTACTGGCCAGACAAATTTCTAGGGTAGGTAGAGATGCAAGGAGAAGAGAATTAAGGCCTCTTCAGGATGGTAAATAATTTTCTGCCATCTTGATTTATCACAAGTAAACATAGTAAGTTTTGCATTTAATAGTGTAGTTTACGTTGTGTCCCAAAACATTCCTACTATGATCTATTGAAAAGTAACCTAGCATTTTCTAAAAGAGAAATAAGTCAGTGAAAAAAGCCTTGATGTCAGTGAAAATTATAGAGAAGAGCAACAACAATCACAAAACTTTGGCATGGACTATTCAGTACTGCCTAGAAACTTAACCTTTGAAGAGAACAGGCACAGAGGAGCAACAAATAACCACACTTGCAAGCATCAATCATATCCTGAAGGGGAAAAGAAGCAAAAGCAATCAGGGGTTCACATGCCAAGCTGTTTATATTCTCCTTGCACACTGGATTAGAACAGCACATCTAGGCATATCAGTTTCCAGAATTTTATTATTATACATCTTGTTCTGGAATGGGAAAGAGTTTAAATTGTGTCTGGGGAAAATTGTATGCCTTTGTAGTTGATAATGGCAAACCACTCTACCATCCTGCAGAGAGAGCAATTACAGATTCATGTGGCACTATTTCAAGGCCATAAGTATGCTCAGTACCATAAGAGACTGCATCTTCTTTAAGCAAATGAGTTCATGAGTAAGAGAAAAAAATGGATTACCTAGACTGCCCTCTAGTTAGGATGCCTAATTAATCACCTTGAATAAATTCTAAAAAGAATACCCTTAAACTGTTCTCAATGCGGGTCTCCAAGGACACAAAAAATGAAAAGTGACACTGGCAACTGATTACAGGGCCAGGCACAGAGTAAGGATTAACTCAATGGAAAGTGAAGTCGCTCAGTTGTGTCCGACTCTTTGCGACCCCATGGACTGCAGCCCACCAGGCTCTTCTGTCCATGGGATTTTCCAAGCAAGAGTACTGGAGTGGGCTGCCATTTCTTTCTCCAGGGGATCTTCCCGACCCAGGGATCAAACCCAGGTCTCCCGCATTGTAGCCAGACGCTTTTACTGTCTGAGCCACCAGGGAAGTCAACTCAATGGAAGCTGCTGTTTGAAAGCATCTTTGAAAAGTCACTAATGTTAAGTATTGAAACCACACTCCTATTCAGACAGACACCTGCATTATATCCGGTTTCCTGGGTGGCTCATTGGAGTGGTAAAGAATCTGCCTGCCAATGCAAGAACCACAGGTTTGATCTCTGGGTCAGGAAGATCCCCTGGAGAAGGAACTGGCAACCCATTCCAGTATTCTTGCCAGGATAATCCTATGGACAGAGGATCCTCGCAGGCTACAGTCCATGGGGTTGCAAAGAGTCAAACATGACTGAAGCAACTGAGCATGCACACACACCGCATTATATTATGGAGATGCTTTGACATACCACATAGATTAATATAAAAAATAAAAGAGTTGTATACATTTTAAGATCTTTGTACAGTTCTTGCATGTATTCTTTCCATCTCTTCTTGATCTCTTCTGCATTTGCTAGGTCTCTTCCGTTTCTGTCCTTTATTGTGCCCATCTTTGGGTGAAATGTTCCCCTGATATTTCCAATTTTCCTGAAGGGATCTCTAGCCTATCCCCTTCTCTTGTTTTCCTCTATTTTTACACACTGTTCATTGAAAAAGGTCTTCTTGTCTCTCCTTGATATTCTTTGGAACTCTGCATTTAGTTTGATGCCCTTCCCTTTTCTCCCTTGTTTTTCGCTTCTCTTCTTTAGCTATTTGTAAAGCCTCTTCAGATAACCACTTTGCTTCTTGCTTTTCTTTTTTCTTTGGGGACAGTCTTGATCACAGCCTCCTGTACAATATTATAGAGCTCTGTCCATAGTTCTTCAAGCACAGTGTTTAATAGATCTAATCCCTTGAGTCTATTCATCATCTCCACTGCCTATTTGTAAGGGATTTGATTTAAGTTTACCTGGCTGGCCTGGTGATTTTCCCCACTTCCTTTAGTTTAAGCCTGAATTTTGCTATGAGAAACTGATGATCTGAGCCACAGTCAGTTCCAGGTCTTGTTTTTGCTGACTCTATACAGCTTCTCCACCTTCAGCTACAAAGAATATAATCAACTTGATTTCGGTATCGACCACTTGGTGATGTTCCTGTGTAGAGTTATCTCTTGTGTTGTTGAAAAAGGGTATCTGCTATAACCAGTGCATTCTCTTGGTAGAATTCAGTTAGCCTTTGCCCTGCTTCAATTTATTCTCCAAGGCCAAATTAGCCTGTAACTCCAGGTATCTCTTGACTTTCACATTCGTATCCCTAATGATGAATAGAACATCTTTTAGTGCTAGTTCTGGGAGGTCTTCTAGTTCTTAATAGAACTGATCAACTTCAGCCTCTTTGGCATCAGTGGTAGGGGCCCAGACTGGATTACTGTAATGTTGAATGGCTTGCCTTGGAAATGAACTGAGATCATTCTGTCATTTTTGAGGCTGCAACCAAGTACTGCATTTCAGACTCTTGCTGACTGTGAGGGCTGCTCCATTTCTTATAAGGGATTCTTGTCCACAAAGTAGATATCACAAAGTAGATATAATGGTCATCTGAATTAAATTTGCCCGTTCCTGTCCATTTTAGTTCACCAGTTCCTGAGATGTCGATGTTTAGATACAGAAGAGATGGAAAGAATACATAGAATAACTGTACAAAAAAGATGTTAATTAACCATATAACTACAATGGTGTGGTCAGTCACTCAGAACCAGACATTCTGGAGTATGAAGTCAAGTGGGCCTTAGGAAGCACTGCTGCCAATAAAGCTAGTGGATGTGATGGAATTCCTGCCTTCAAACTGTGGTGCTAAAGACTCCTGAGAGTCCCCTGGACAGCAAGGAGATCAAACCAGTCAATCTTAAGGGAAATCAACCCTGAACACTCATTGGAAGGACTGATGCTGAAATTGAAGCTCCAGTATTTTGGTCACTTGATGCAAACTGCCAACTCATTGGAAATGTCCCTGATGCTGGGAAAGATTGAGGGCAGAAGGAAAAGAGGGCATCAGAGGATGAGATGGCTGGATGGCATAACTAATGCAATGGACATGAATTTGGGCAAACTTCGGGAGATGGTGAGGGACAGGGAGGCATGGTGTGCCATAGTCCCTGAGGGTGCAAAGAGTTGGACATGACTGGGTAACTGAACAACAATACCTTTTAAGAATATATCATCAAATCATATACATTAAAATATCAAAAATATAGACTGTTTCCTTTCTTTCTTACGTTGACTAACTGGAACAACTGGACAGCCACTAGTAATTACTGGGCAATTTCCTTGCAGTCAGCACTGTTATTAACAGCATGAATTCCAAAAGACCTATAAGGTACAGTTCATATTTACAAAAGCTTTACACTCTAGTAGGGAGAGAAAATGTTCACAAGAGGACGTTTTAAAATCAATTAGAATACCCGAAAAACAGAGAATCATGGAATAAGAAGATACCATAAATTAATTTATTCTTCCATTTGGGAGCATTTGGGAAATGGAAATGAAACCTCAGAGAGACATGGTTATACTGAGAGATAAAGCAGCATGAAAATTTTCATATTTCTGCACAGTCTGGGCTTTCTGAGTGAATAGCAGACATGCCTTGGAAGTTAGAGATAGCACATTGCTCTGGAGGGACTTAATTCATATTTCCCCTGGAGTCATTTGCTTCCTTCCAGGATGGGAAAGCTCTCTCTTCCCAGAATGGCTTTATGTTCCAAGGCAAGGATCTCTCTTTCTCTGGAAGAGAGGAGAGGAAGACATGCCATGGCTCTACGTAAGTTGCTAAGCCTTTCAATTCAGGAGTTCCTCTCCTCCTGTGGTACCTCTGGCCCTCTGTGGGTCACCCTGGGAAAATCGGGAGTGGAGCAATGATGGGAAGCACGAGATGCTCTATGAGTAAATGGTGTGTGCTTTGATCCAGAAGTCTCCTGTAAGTATACACAGGAATGTATATGCATATATGTGTGTATGTATATATGTGTGAATATATAGAGATAATATGCATCATATATATCTCACAAAGAGATACGTACATACACTACCTACACAACACACTATGTCAGGTTAACTGTTAGCTTAAAAATTGTAAAGTATGAATCTTCATAGCTTCAAACTTAGCAAGCTACCTTCCCTAAAGAGCTTACAGTCTGGTAGGGCTTACAGTAGCTAAGATGAATACCAAAGCAGCTAAAAACTGTACCAGCCTTCACTGTGAATTCTGAGAAATACCTTGACCTAAAAAGACACAAAGAATATAGGAAGTCTTATAGGAACTATGCCAATAACTCTAGAAGTAGTGAAAGTTTTTGTTTTTGTCAGTTTTTCTTTTTTCCTGAAGATTAAAAAAGAAGTAAGAGTGAAAAGCAAAGCAAATGGCAGAAAGCTTTCCTAATAAAATGAAATAACATGCATTAAAGGCAGGGAGGGAATGATTCTGCAGCTCATTCAGATAACACTAGATGATTAATAATGAAGCAGAAGCAGTGTTTACAAAAGGAAGGGACTTAATATTTCTTGAGCTCCTGTGTGTCATGTACCAATTACTGTACATATATTAACTCCTCTAATCTCTGCTTTGTCCCTCTTTGGAGGACTATTATTATCCACATTTCACAGATAAGGAACTTAAAATAACATGTCAAGAAATACATAATTAAGAAACCGTGGACCTTGCATTCAGGCCCTCATCTTTCTGACTTCAAAATCTGTATTGTTTCCATTAGGCTGTGGCACTGAGTCCTTAAATATTAATAAGATATACAAGATATTTCTAACAGTAAATTATTTCTACTTTATATTAACTAGATATTCATTTGTTTCCTCTTTGCCCACTCTGAGAAGACTCACTGTAGTTTTATTTCTTTTTTCCATTAGTGTCAAATTTTGAACATAGCTCAAATAGGGGATAAAAAAATATGTAGTGACCCTGATGTTAATTCACATGTGCATCTAATTTAAAAAATTTGAGGTGATGTATGTGTAAGGTCTTTTTCTGTTACCATGAAAAATCAGGGGTTAAGTATAATATTTAACTAAGTGTCAATATATTTATTAATATAAATATTAACTAAAATATTGATAATACCAAAGGAAAAATATACTAATTAAATAAATACAAAAATTATAATTACAATTATAGAAAAAATATTTTTCAAAGGATGCTACTTGTTTACTACAAAACTGAATCATATAACCACTAAATGGGTGAACAAATATGATATATCCATGTAGTGAAACATTATCTAGTTGTAAGAAATTAAATATTAACATATACTACTACATGGATGAATGTTGAAAATATATTATGCTAAGTGGAAGAAACCAGTCATAAAAAAGAATTATGCTGGCAGTTATATAAAATGTCTAGACTAGACAAATCCATTGAGACAGAATGGCTACCCACTGCTGACTTCTTGCCTGGGGAAATCCCACGAACAGAGGAACCTGGCAGGCTACGATCCATGGAGACACAAAAGAGTCAGACATGACTGAGCAGTTAAAACTTTCACTTTAGGGCTTCCTCGGTGGTTCAGATAGTAAAGAATCTGCCTGCAGTACAGGAGACCTGAGTTCGATCACAGGATCAGAAAGATTCCCTGGAGAAGGGAATGGCTACACACTCCAGCCTGCAGAGTCCCATGGACAGAGGAGCCTGATGGATCCGTGGAGTCACAAAGAGCAGGATGCAACTGAGCAACCAATGCACGCACACACACATACACACATTGAGACAGAAAGTAGTTTAGTGGTTTTCAGAGGATTGGGATAACGGAGGAATTTAGAGGCATGGGGTTCCTCTAAGGATGGTAAAGATATTCTAGAAAGACACTGATGAGGATTACACAAAACTGTAAACATACTAAAACCTGCTCAACTGTACACTTCAAAATAGTTAAAATGGTGAACTGTATGTAATGTGAATTTTATATCATTTTTCAACAGAATATGTGACAACAAATATCTAGTGCAAAGGTTACAAATATTCTTCTATGTCCTTAGAAGGCATTACTAAATTTTCTCAAAATTCTGTTTTTCTAAGCCTAACAGAGTCCTGTTAAATATAGTATGCCAGGCAGCTAAACTAATCAACTAGAGAATGTGTCTATATACATCTGCCATCCCTGGAGACTAATTTATCTCAAGAGTACCTTTCAATCCAAACATACCTGAATGGCATTTATTGGTATTGAAATTCTAAGGTACATGTCAATATTTAAGATAACTAGTGACCTGGACAATACAAGTAATGGAGGAATTTCTCTATGTGAGAGTTTCCAGTGTGTTATAAAAAATCCAATACTAATCTAGGAGCCTTAACAGTATAAGAGAAGTGTACAGCATGTCTTCACTTCTTTTATATCTTACAGCAGGGGTCCCCAACCTCCAGGATCTAAGCCTGACGACCTGAGGTGAAGCTGATGTAATAATAACAGAAATAAAGTGCACAATAAATGTAATGTCCTTGAATCATCCCCAAACCATCCCAACCCCCAGTCTGTGGAAAAATTATCTTCTATGAAACCAGTTCCTGGTGCCAAAAGGGTTTGGGGCTGTTGCCTTACACTATTTTTTTCTTTTTTTGTATTACTCATTTGCTCCATTTTGTAGTTTTGAAAAGACAAGAATTCATACATTCAAGATTGAAATGCAAAGTAAACGTATTTCTGCATGAGAGTATCCATCAGAGGGAGACCTGTGGCAATACAAGGCGGCCATTATTCCTCAAAATAGTCTTCATATATTAGCTCCATTTATAACTGCTTTTTCCAGAGGACATTATAATATGCTGAGAATGCTCTGGCCTATGTCACTCAGATAAAGTAACCTTTACTTCATTTTCTTACTTGCATATTTTCTGCTATCTATGTGCATTTT
Source organism: Budorcas taxicolor (assembly GCF_023091745.1). NCBI lineage: Eukaryota > Metazoa > Chordata > Mammalia > Artiodactyla > Bovidae > Budorcas > Budorcas taxicolor. Next base: position 19,876,636 of record NC_068934.1, on the reverse strand, counting down.
CCTCCCACACCTCCTGTGTTTTCTTTTCATTATCTCTATTTATCCTCAAGGTATTTGAGAGAGAACACATAACCATAGAATAATCTCAAGTAAAACATGCTTAAAAACAAAGAACTTAAGAAGAATCTCTTTTGAGTTTTTGAAAGGAAAGGTGTTAGCACTTGGAAAACTATGATAATTTTAGCTGGGTTATGTGCTTTGCATTACACAATCATTTGCCCCCTTCTAAATGGATTATTGAACCAAGGTTAGAATCACTGAAAGCTGCGATGAAAGCCAACTGTTTCCATTTTTCCATTTTAAAATAGAAAACAAATTAAATTGCATGACTTTTTTGTGAATCTAAATGAATCTTTTATTGTTAAAGATAACAAGGGGTACAAACTGCATAGATGAGATCTGGAGCATAAATGCCTAGGAGACAATGTCATCATTTAAAAACACAATATTCACTGATAATATAAAATCATTAACAACAACTGAAAAGGGCAAGGGCTGTTATCCCTCTCAGAGATTTTTTTCTCTGAGTCAAAATCTAAGAGTTTTTGTTTCATTTTTAAATATCTTGGAGACTACCCACTCCTTTTGGTGAGGTCTGCATTCTTCAAAAGCAGGTATTTTAAGTCCCTCCATGTTATGAATCACCTGCAATGTATATATCAGTGTGTTTGGCTATTGGGCCTCCCACTACAATGCCACTAAGAAATTTACTGCCCTCGAGGAATTCAGAGGTATGTTTCTAGGTGGGACGTGGGAGTCTAGTATGTTCTAAATGCAAGGCATGAACTTTCTCCTTATTTTTACTATAAATGAACAAGACTTAATGGTCCTGTGCTTATAGCAGCTATCTTTTTAAGGGAAAACTATTTCTTTTTCTCTTAAATATTTAGCATGCAGAAAGTGAAAATGTCAGTCAGTCATGTTAGACCCTTTGTGATCCCACAGACTGTAGCCCACCAGGCTCTTCTGTCCATGGAATTCTCCAGGCAAGAATACTGGAGTGAGTAGCCGTTGCCTTCTCCAGGGAACCTTCCTGACCCAGGGGTTGAACCTGGGTCTCTTGCATTACTGGCAGATTCTTCACCATCTAAGCCACCAGGGAAGCCCATGCAGTGTTTGCCTCAATGTATAATAACATATCTCTATGAAACGCCCATCTTTGGTAATACAAAGCCAACTTGAAATTGATTTATTTTCTGTGGTAGAGGAGTGCATAGTCTGTGCTGGTGAATGGACATGGGTGTGATGGTTGCTGATTTCCTCCTGAGTGTTCCCAGGGAGCCACTGCCTTCACATTGTTACTAATACTAATAAATCAGTGCCTCCTGGAATGCCAGAGTTTATCTTTCCAAACTTCATGATATCTAAACTTTTACAAGTGCTTCATAGTTCATCTTTTGAACTTATTTTTTCCCACATAACTATATTTTTCTTGAATTTGAGTTGTTTCTTCACTTTCTTCACCACAAATTCTGTTAGTATGGGTTTTGATTAAAAACAGTGTATAGAAATGCAGCTGACCTGACAGAATGACGAATCCTTCAGACACTGAAATAAGATTTCATGTATCTGGCTGGACAGGGTGAATTAATTTTTCTTATTTTTCCTTCTATACAATAAAACCAAGAAAAGGAATCAACTACGCCTTTTTTTTTTTTTTTTTAATAATCATGCAGGTTTTGCAGCATTTGGATCATCCTGAAAACTGAGTATCTGTCAACTTTATTCTGTCCTCATCCAACCCATGAGGGTAAGCTACGTGATCATGCTATATTACAGCAGTGATAAATTTACTGTCTCTGAGCCAGAGTTGTTATTTTTCCTTCCTGTCCTCTCCACTAACCTAAATCTTGATGACTTGTAAGACCTACTCAATTTCTATCCAGACAAGGAGCTATTCTGATCATTTTAGTTCTCATCCAAAGTGATGTGATTTAAGGACTTGGTTCTAGAGGTGGACAGACTTTGATGGAAACCTTGAGTTCATCTGTCATTTGCTGTGTAATTTTGATAAGTTTAATATTTCTTATCTCAGTTTCCTCATATGAACAAGAAACATTCTCTCAGTATATTTTCATAGGCTTAAGAGACCTGCATGGAAAGCACACAGGAGAGTGTATAATTCACTTTAAATACTCTACTTGTCATCTAGTTTAAAACTCTGGCTAGATCATGTACATCTCTCTCTGGATCTTTTTGGTTTACATAATTATGTATACATTTGACCCTCATTTCTTCAACTATTTAAAAAATATTATCAAAAGAAGGAACTGAATTGTTGACATTACATGCATTTTTTATACAGAGGCTATAAGTGATCAGGCAAAAAAAATAGGGTCAATAATCTTGTCACTGAGAAGAGAAGTCTCAGTGAAACCCAAAGTTACTCTATGGAAGGACAGAAGGAAAAGTGGAATGAATGTCTGGGCAAAAGTGTTCCTGGCAGAAGGGAAAATAGAGTAAAGGCTTAAAACAAAGCATATCTGGGGTATTCAAAAGGCAACAAGGAAGGCTGTGTGTCTAGGACAGATTTGAGGAGGGGGTAAGCAGTAAAAATGTGGGCAAATTAGTAAGGGGGTTGCCATGCTGGATCTGCAGACCATTGGTGGCTCAGTGATAAATTATCTGCCCGCAAGGCAGGAGCCTAAGGGGATGTGGGTTTGATTCCTAGGTTGGGAAGATGCCCTGGAGGAAGAAATGGCAACCCACTCCAGTATTTTTGCCTGGGCAATCCCAAGGACAGAGGAGGCTGGCGGGCTCCAATTCTTGGAATCACAAAGAGCCGGACAAGACTGAGTGACCACGTGCACACACCAGGTCCCTATTGAGCCCGTGCTTAATTTTAGTGGTGAGCTCCATTCCATGCTAAGAATGATGTTAAACAAGTGAAGACAGTGAGAATTGTAAACACAGAAGGTGACGTTTTAGAAGAGATAACAGTTTCCTTCCATATTGTTGATCAGTCTTTTTCCTCTTGTGTAGCCTGTGCTTTAAAGGGATGCGTATCTTTAGTGGACCAAGTGCATTCACACTGCATCACAAGGGAGAGAAAGAACACTGTTTTCTGTTGATGTTGCTTAGAGGAAATAAAGTTTCATAAATGGGAGCAAAGGGATTTTCTGTTGCTCCTAAATAATTTCTATGAGGGTAAATGGCCTTGAATTCCAATGAGACAAAGGAAGGAAACATATTGAAGGAAAAACATGTAACTTTGTTATTATAGTATATCTTATTATAACATTTAAGAAACAGGGTAGATGAGAGATCTTGACTTTTAATTCAAATATCCCTAGTTCCATGACAACCTTAACAGAGAGGTTACACAGCTTAGCTCTCACTAGGAGGTAATCACTGATGTCTTCTGTGATCTAAGAGTGAGATAATGCTTGATACAAGACAAACATAAGCTATTCAAGATGCCTAGCATATAGCCGCAAACTGATTCTAAATCAAGAATGGGGGACGTCAAAGCTGTATAGTGTCACCTTGCTTATTTAACTTCTATGCAGAGTACATCATGAGAAATGCTGGGCTGGATGAAGCACAAGCTGGAATCAAGATTGCTGGGAGAAATATCAATAACCTCAGATATGCAGATGACACTACCCTTATGGCAGAAAGTGAAGAGGAACTAAAAAGCCTCTTGATGAAAGTGAAAGAGGAGAGTGAAAAAGTTGACTTAAAGCTCAACATTCACAAAACTAAAGTCATGGCATCTGGTCCCATCACTTCATGGCAAACAAATGGGGAAACAGTGAGAGATTTAATTTTAGGGGCTCCAAAATCACTGCAGATGGTGACTGCACCCATGAAATTAAAAGACACTTGCTCCTTGGAAGAAAAGTTATGACCAACAGAGACAGCTTATTAAAAAGCAGAGACATTACTTTGCCAACAAAGGTCCATCTAGTCAAGGCTATAGTTTTTCCAGTGGTCATGTATGGATGTGAGAGTTGGACCACAAAGAAAGCTGAGCACAGAAGAATTGATGCTTTTGAACTGTGGTGTTGAAGAAGACTCTTGAGCGTCCCTTGGACTGCAAGGAGATCCAACCAGTCCATCCTAAAGGAAATCAGTCCTAAATATTCATTGGAAGGACTGATGTTGAAGCTAAAACTCCAATATTTTGGCTACCTTATGTGAAGTAGTGACTCATTTGAAAAGACCCTGATGCTGGGAAGGGTTGAAAGCAGGAGGAGAAGGGGACAACAGAGGATGAGATGGTTGGATGGCATCACTGACTCAATGGACATGAGTTTGAATAAACTCCAGGAGTTGGTGATGGACAAGGAGGCCTGGTGTGCTGCAGTCAGTGGGGTTGCAAAGAGTTGGACACAACTGAGCAACTGAACTGAACTGAGCATATAGAAGTTTCTCACTATTGGCACAGGAAACTATTACATTCATTGGTACATTTTTTAGAGACTTTTTCCAGATTCTATCTTCCAAAGCTTGTTACTTGGTCTTTCCTGCATTCTGTTCTCAGATCCCCACACAGAATGTTTCCATTATTAACCCTTTGTCCTATGCATAACTGTCAAAAGTGCCAATTTCCAGCTGAATTTCACTCCAGCCTGGGTAAGAAAAATACTATTCCTCCCCTACACGACCTCACTATAACTCCCACAAGGAAGACTAAAATTTATCTGAAGTAGTTATCTAAATAACTACTATGTCACTGTGGTCAATTTAGACAGCCAATTTAGAGGATGCTGGTTAAAGAAACACCAGATTCATTTTCCTCCATTGCCATGTTGGTATCTTGCTATATCTGTAATTCTCTACTTGATAGGATTAAACTGACAATAAACATATATAATTGTTCATTTTCTTATTCAGTGATGAATGACTAGTTGAAATTTTCCTGGGTACCAGATATTGTTCAAGGTGTGGGATTTATTAATGGACAAGTTAGACAAGGTGTCTGCTTTTAAAAAATGGGTTCCTCAACTGTTCTCTTTCATAATTTACTATTCTCTGCTTCTACATTCTGCATGTCAATAGGACATGGATGTCTTAATTCTGCTTCATGATCCCCTCGCTAAAACTCTGAATATGTTAACCAGCCATGTGCCAGGCCTGAGCTAATTACTTTGGGTTATAAAAAGGTGTGAGACACCATTACTGTCCGAAGAAGCCTGAAAAGTGAAAGCGTAGTCATTCAGTTGTGTCCAACTCTTTGTGATCCCATGGATGTCTAGTTATATACCTCTTTCTTTCAGGTATAGTCTTTACTTTCAGGCACAACCCTTATTTATCATTTCTGGCATTAGCCAATGGGCTGGACTTCACCCTGCCCCTCATTTGGGGCTAAAAAACAGGACCAGGTGGTATTGGTATTATCAGACTATTAAGATCATTAGTTATATAGTGAGGGTTTTAAGAAAGGAATTTTTCTTACTTTTCTTATTCAAATAAAACATTAAGACTAAGATAATAAAATGGGGCTTGTTTATGAAGAGTGTTTGTTTTCCTGAGTAATAGTTACTATAGAGTCAGAGAAGTAGAATACAACAGGAGAAGATGGAAGGATCCTTTATATATCAGGTTTAAAGTTTTGGGACTCCATACTCTGCTTTCCAGATCCTAACAATTTTGATATTACAGAAAGAATACAGCATTCACCTTCTTTAAACTGAAGGTTGTACAACCCCTTATTGCATCCCCACTTTCAGCATTATAAGACCTTCTGAGTAATAAAAAGTGAAACTACAGAATCATAAATTGTAAGATGTAGAAACACTCTTAAAGGTCATGTTGCCTTAGATTTTATGTGTTGAATGAGTATCTGCTGTACCACAGAAATTCAACATAGTTGACTGCATGTTGGTGGAGAATTTGAGTTCCAATTTCACTCTTATAATGTGTGGTAAAAGTAAGGCATTAGACAAATGGTTAGCGGTATGAAAGCCCCTTTTAAACTTTACTCTTTCAATTTTACTGCTTTTTAAACATTAAGCACAATCAGTAAGGCAGCTCTATCAGAAGAGCTTTTGAAATCATGGAAATACTCAACGGGCTCTAGGAATTTTGTAGACGAACATTCCTATGGATGTTTCAAGTATCTGGCATTCTGTCATGGTGTGTTATTTATTTAAGCAAATGTAGCAATGCTGCACATGGAAATATCAAATGAACCTATTTTTAAAAACTCTTACATACAGTTCATAATTGCCAAATACAGAGAAAATGTCTACATGTAATCTCCCAAACTTAGTGTTAAATTTTGAAAAGTTAAATGAATACAAAAGGATTAGTCACTTTGAACTAAGAAATAATACATACATACACAAAATATTAGTCACTCAGTTGTATCCAGCTCTTTGCGAGCTCATGGACTATAGTCCACTAGGCTCTTCTGTCCATGGAATTCTCCAGGCAAGAATATTGGAGTGGGTAGCCATTCCCTTTTCCAGGGCATCTTCCCGACCCAGGGATCAAACTCAGGTCTCTCTGGGTTCTCGCCTGGAGAATCCCACGGACGGAGGAGCCTGGTGGGCTATAATCCACGGGGTCACAAAGAGTGACTTCACTTTCACTTTTTATTAATGTAATTAGGAAGCAGTACGGTGAAGACCACAAAATCATATTAAGACATTTGGAGAACAGCACCACTGGAGAGTTACATTGCCGATTAGAGAGCCTGCAAAATTAACTGTCCCAAGGTGAACAGGAAAACTAATATACAAAGGCATTTCACCTCACTGATACTGCAGTGACTTAAAGCAAATTATAGACAACACAACATATCAGTGTTATCACTCTCTATTTTATTTCACATAGAGAGCAGAAAGAATAAATACTATATAAAACCCTGGGTGGCTGCAGTGAGAAGGATGGGAGACTTGATATTATAATAGACCAAGTAATAGTATCAATAAGTTCTGCACAAAATAAGACCGTTTTATGGAGATAATTCTATTCAGACGTGATCCTCCTGCTAAGACTCAGTCTCCATTATTTCTCTCAGTGCTGCTGAGCTGCAGAGCAGGTGCTCCAGGTGCATGATGGGCATTTTTGAAGAATGCTGCTGCTTACCTAACTTGCACAGTAGCTAATAGGGACCAGACTATAAAAATCAGTGTAATATCCAACAGAGACTTCACTGAACTACTATACACAGAAGGACTGAGATCTCTTTATAAACAATACAGACACTCAAGGATAAAAAAAGCCATTTTCAATGCTAAATTGTATGTCTGAAGATCAATGGATGACAAGATTATGATAAATTAGAAAAGTAAATGATATGGGTAGGTTCAGATCTATGCTATTTTCTTTTGTTGTTACATCTGCATAGTGTTCTCATTGATTACCTAGTGAGACGGCACTTGATATTAATATGAGGACTTCAGTTCAGCTCAGATCAGTCGCTCAGTCGTGTCTGACTGCGTCCCCATGGACTGCAGCACACCAGGCTTCCCTGTACATCACCAATTCCCAGAGCTTTTACTCAAACTCATGTCCATTGAGTTGGTGATGCCATCCAACCATCTTATCCTCTGTCATCCCCTTCCCTTCCTGCCTTCAATCTTTCCCAGCATCAGGGTCTTTTCCAATAAGTCAGTTCTTCGCATCAGGTGGCCAAAGGATTGGAGTTTCAGCTTCAGCATCAGTCCTTCCAATGAATATTCAGGACTGATTTCCTTTAGGATGGACTGGTTAGATCTCCTTGCAGTCCAAGGGACTCTCAGGCGTCTTCTTCAACACCACAGTTCAAAAGCATCAATTCTTCAGCACTCAGCTTTCTTTATAGTCCAACTCTCACATCCATACATGACTACTGGAAAAACCACAGCTTTGACTAGATGGACCTTTGTTGGCAAAGTAATGTCTCTGCTTTTTAATATGCTGTCTAGGTAATATGAGAACTTACTAAACATTATTTTAAACTGAAGATCTTTCTACACATGCATGAGCATTCGCATATACATACATGCATGCTTACATCTGAATTAATGCAAAGGTATGTAATACAAGTATATATACATGCACATTTAATAATTGAATATGCTTTTATTATATGTGTTTATATTAATTCTAATTCCATATGGTGGGATTCAATTATTTTTCTCTGTTCAAATGATTTCATGTAACACGGAAATTTTTGGTGTTTTTAAAGATATATATTTAACCCACTGCCTATCAAAGTGGCAACATTATTTATGTCTGAATTCCCCATCTGTGAATTGAAGATAATAATAATGCCTAGTTTATAAGGCTGTCATCAGAAATAAATGAGATAGATAGTATACATAAATTGCTTGATGCATAGTAATTACTCTAAAAAACTCTTTAATACTTTAAAAAAATATACATATACTTTATTTTCCATGATAATAGTGAAGTCTGTATAACATTATCTCTACATTTTCCATGATAACAGTGAAGTCTGTATAACATTATCTCTACTTATTTTGACCACAGACAATTGAGAAATGTTATGGCACAACTTATTGAAGCTCATTACATTTAACACTTGGTAGTAAAATACTGAGCAATAGAGCATTTCATTTAACCCAAATTTATTTCACTAGAAGGTAATTAACTTGTAATATTCAACATTAATAAACTAAGAGACTTAATTTCATGAAGATGAATGACTTTTTGATGTTATATAAATTAAAAGGGCAACATATAAAATTATTTTCTAAAATACACATTAGTATACTTTAAACATAAGTATCAAAAAGGAATAAAATATTTCCAACTCTCTTCTTGAATTTGTAGTAAGTATGCTTTTAGTTAGTGCAACTTCAAAGCAGACATATATGTTAAGCAGACAGTCAACAATTTTGCAACATGTAGAGGAAATCATTTCTACTAGTTTTGAATCTCAGTGTATGGAAATAAGGCAACAAAATTGCAGAAGGAAGATAAACCTTACTGGTACTAGTCTCACTACCTCATTAGCTTTCATACAGTCTCACAATTTATAAACCATGCTTCTTCCCAGCAATTCTGGAAAATGTGAAGCTAAAGTCATTTTCTGTTTCAAATATAATGTGTAATTATGATTCCATATATGTTTAGCATTTATGCCTCATTTTCTCCAAATCAAAATAATTTGGAGCAGCTTACAGAGAAAATAAAATGTAAGATGGGGCAATTAGGGATTAAGTCCACAGAGAGTATCAAAACTGTGCTACAAAGTCAAGAGGAGTGTCTAAGTGGCTAGTAGCTTCTCCCAGGAGAAATTCATAATGACAGTTTAACACAGGGAACCCATCATACTTCCTAGGATGATAAAGAAAAATAAATGGAATTATAGTACACTGTTTGTACCACTTAACTGATAGTGCTGAGTAATTTTGGATAGAGAAAAGCCAAACGTTGATTAGAGCAAGGTTCAGCTACCATTCAGTAATCCTCAAACTCATCTGCTGTCCACAAACAAGTCTGAAATTCCTCCCACATTTTAAGGCTTTATAAATGGGACATTACTATCATACCACACACTGAGCCTCTACTTTGTGCCAGAAACGTGGGAGTGTCCAAAGCTATGTAAATTGTATAGGATACAACTTTAGAAGGCACTATTCACCTGGTGATCATGGAAATTATAACAATGATGAGCACATGGAAGTAAAGTGTATTGAGGGAGAGGAGGCTTCTTTTGAACCATACAAAGTACTGCATAGGATATCACTTCCCAGAGCCGTGCTTAAATATTGAATATGTTATCATTTTACTCTTAAAATGCCCTAATTATAAAGAAATATTAACTGAATCTTTCAGATTAAGAAATTGAGGCTTAGAAAAGTAGATATTTGCTGAAGAAAAAAGGGTTTACATGAGAGAGCTAGGATTTGAAATCAAAGTATTGTAATTATAAAACCCATACTTTCAACTAAAATTATACATTAAAAGAATGAATATAGAGGATTTCAGCTATAAATAATTTAGTGTGAAGAAAGAGTCCAGGATTATATTTAGAATATATGTGGTAGCATGCAGTTAGGTAGTTGTTACACAGAGAAACTGGAAGGAACATCAGCTATGTTGAAAGCCAGTGCTATGTCATCCACATTACAAAGAAAATCCCCCACAAGGTGGGCTCTCTCTCTCTGAAGAAGTAGGTTGCTTCACATAAACTATTCTGAAGATACCATACTGTGAGAAGCCATCAATGTGTGAGTGCATGCCACATCTACTTATCCAATATGATTATTTGTTCCTAACCCATAAACACAGATGAAATAAAGTGAAAGTGAAAGCCGCTCAGTTGTGTCTGACTCTCTATGACCCCATGAGTCAACTATACATTCCATGGAATTCTCCAGGCCAGAATACTGGAGTGGGTAGATGTTCCCTTCTCCAGGGGATCTTCCAAACCCAGTGATCAAACACAGGTCATGTTGCAGGTGGATTCTTTACCAGCTGAGCCACTAGGGAAGCCCAATGAACATGGACAGCTTTTGATAAATCTAATTATCAGTTTCTGCAAGGAACAATTTTTTTTTTTAATATGAGGACACATTGATGGAAAAAAAGAATTTCAAATGACTTTTTGCCAGTTTCTAAGGTCCATTTTTTAATGCACCTGCCTTTTTATATCTTATATCTATAATTGACTATTTCATAAATATCAAGCAACTGACTCCCAAACTATTGAAGACTCAGGTTGCCAAAGTGTTTCTGTAAGCATCAAGTGTGTATTTGAACGTTCAATGGGGCTTCCCTGGTAGCTCAGATAGTAAAGAATCTGCCTGCAATTCAGAAGTCCCAGGTTTGATCCCTGGATTGGGGCGATCCCCTGGAGAAGGAAATGACAACCCATTCCAATGTTCTTACCTGGAAAATCCCATGGACAGAGGAGCCTGGTGTGCTGCAGTCCATGGGTCGCAGAGTTGGACATGACTGAGCACACACATATACATGCATAATCTTCAAACTACATTGTAAAGAGCTGGAAGATCTAACCCACAGTTACATTGATTCAGCTCAAGATTGTACTGTACTTAGGATTTCCAGAACATATCCATTTTCTGATGTTCTTTATTATGTGATGATGATCATTAGACTAATGAAATTAATCATATTACCTGAAATATGTGATTAAATCTTTTAAAATATTACTAGATATAATAATTTATAGCATCTGGTAAGTCAGTCCCTAAGTAATCCATCATATTTATACTCTTAAGAGGTCACAATAAATGTGGGTTTGGGAACAGTTGTTAATATTTTAATCCTGAAAAAATTAAGACAAAGATAAAGGTGTGACATATTTAAGATCTCTAAGCTATCAAGTGTTGGTCATTAAATATTTATGAGCCTTTATTACTTCACTACCATTACTCTTCAACATTATTCTATAATGTTAATTCATATTTGCTTCCTATTTTGTCTTTTAATCAAATATCAAATCATATACCAACAAGTTATAAAAGATAACTTATTCTTCTGTTGTTTTATCAATTCTCATAGTCAACCACTTTGTTTTAGGCCAGGATAATTCTTGCTGAAATGTAGCTTCTTTTCCAAACTTTTCAAAACATAGCCAATGTGTTGTGTGTCCTTAGTCACTCAGTCATGTCCAACTCTTGCAACCCCATAGACTGTAGCTTGCCAGGCTCCTCTGTCCATGGGATTCTCCAAGCAAAAATATTAGAGTGGGTTGCCATTTCCTTCTCCAGGGGATCTTCCTGGCCCAGGAATTGAACCCGGGTCTCCTGCATTACAGGCAGACTCTTTACCGAGTGAGCTATGGGGGAAGCACTGGCCAATGGGTTATTCTTCTAAAAAACACAGCACTTATCACACATAATTCCTTTGCTCAAGAGAATGTCTCCCTACTCTCTAGTTAATAAAACTAACATCCCTAAACTCCATGGTTTCAATCCTTCAATGTATAAATATTAGCTGAATATTTATGGAGAATGTAAGCCACATTCTTAGAACTTATTATTTTAAATAGTAACACTTTAAGAAATACTGCCTTAGTCTGGGATTCATTAATTTTGATCTAAGTATCTTTATGTCATATACCAACTACTCATTCATTTTATATACTTTTTACTTTGTCCTGGGCTTCTAGAAGATAACACTCAAAAAAGGTAAGACAAATGTTCCCAGACTTCAGACAATACTACAATGCTACAGTAATCAAAATAGCATGTCATAGGTACAAAACCAGACATATAAATAAATAGAACAGAATAGAAAGCCCAGAAATAATACCACACACCTATGGCCAACTAATCTTCAACAAAGAAGGCAAGACTATATGATGAGGAAAGGACAGTCTCTTTAGCAAACTGTTGGAAAATGTGGACAGTAGCATGTAAATCAATGAAGTTAGAACACATCCTGAACCATACACAAAAATTAGCTCAAAATAGTTGAAAGACTTAAATATAAGACATGACACCATAAAACTCCTAGAAGAGAACACAGGCAAACTACATTCTGACATATATTGTACCAATGTTTTCTTAAATCAGTCTCCAAAGGCAACAGAAATAAAAGCAAAAACAAAAATGTGGGACCTAATTAAACTTACAAGATTTTGCACAGCAAAGGAAACCATAAACAGATGAAAAGACAACTTACAGAATAACGTGTTTGCAAATAATGTGACCAACAGGGTTTTATTTCTAAAATATACAAACAGCTCAAGCAACTCAACAAAAATACAGCCCAGTTGAAAAATGCGCAGAAGGCCTTAACAGACATTTCTCTACAGAAGATCTATAGATGGCCAGAAGGCACATGAAAAGATGCTCAATATCATTCTTACAGAAATACAAATCAAAACTATAATGAGATACTGCCTCACACTGGTCAGAATGGCCATCATTAAAATGTCTACAAGTAAATTCAGGAGAGGGTTAAGAGAAAAGGGAACCCTCCTACAATGTAATCTTACAGTACTCCAACATTAAGCATATTTGACAAATTCATATCTTTTTGAAGAAAATCTGACTTCATATGGATCCATACTATGTGTCTTGCCTTAGCTACTTCACAAAACTGCTTATTTGAAACTAGAGATAAGCAGACTTTGAAATTCCAAGGTTAAGCTAGTTTAATGGCACTTTAAAACATTTTCATATAAAATCACATTTCTATAACCTCTGTAGAAAATCCTGGTTACTTAATTAGCTACATATTTTAGAGCACATAAATATGTTTCAAATATCATTACTGCTTTCTTTGGGAATGAGGCCTAATATATTGCATCTTCCAACTAATTTCCATTTTTTCAGATAAAGTATTAGAGATAAAAATATAGTAACAGAGTACACTTTTCACATGAAATTCTTTATTTCCTTCCTTCTTTCCTGTCATAGTCTCAGTATTATTTGTCTATATTTAGATGAGTCAGATTAGGAAGCCAAGGACCATAGAAGGAGAATAAAAATTTATGCTATTAATAAACAATTACATAGACATATGGAAATATTCCTTTTTGTGAAGTTGATCTTTCATCTACTGAGCATTCATTATGCTTTCTCAATCCACTATTATATTTATAATAACAATGTTTGAAATTGTGCTAATATATAGAACATATTACATTAATAGTACACATACATATCAGTAACTCTGAGCCTTACAGACCAAGGCTACCAATATTTGCTGTGGAGCTATGTCCCAATACATAGTTTTATCAAACCTGAAATCCACTATATAGAAAAGGTAAACTGATTCCCTGGTTAGACGTGGTATAATTTTATCTATTTTCCTTGAAATAAAAATTAAATATTTTCTTCCATGGACTCAACTTATACTGGTCTTCTTAGAGTATTTACCACTCATATGAAAAATAATTTAAGTACAGGTTCTGATGAATAGGATCTTCCATGATTAGTGTTTTTTGATGAGTAAATGATCCTCTAGAAAGAGTTTGCATGGTTGGTACTGTCTTCCTTTCTGTGTTCTCTCTCTCTCTCTCTCTCTCTCCATTCATGTAAGAATTAGATCTTATACACATAAAGGAGTTGATAAGGGAAGTGAAATTATGGCACAGAGAGTTGAAAGATTGTGGAGAGAGTCCTTAATATGCACATATGAAACACTGGCTTGAGTGGAGAAGTTGGAACATCTAGGAAATCTGAAAAACGAAAAGTACATCTATCTAATATACTGAAATCACAAAGAAGGAGTTTGTGTATAAGGCTGTGGGAAGCTGTTCCCTCTCTGCAAGCGCTGCTTCTGTGAGACTCTAGCCAAGCATCTGGTGGAACACCAGGGGTTGTTATTCCTGAAGGTGGAAAACGAATTGGATACAAAGTCAGGAATATGTGTTCAAATGGAACTCAATGAGCTTCTCTGTGACTGTCAGTCCTGTGTCTAATTGCAATCACCTTCCAAGTGAAATGCTTCAGCTTCACTTCTGCCTTCCAAATCTTTCAAAGAAGTTCCATTTTGGCCACCCTAACTTGGAGCCATAAGGCAAAGTTGATGCCAGAAACAACAGTTCCCAGCTTTACAAATCAACATGTACAAACCATCAAAACATCAGCTTAATAGAAATTAATCATGAGCAAAAAGCAACACTAAGGTAAGTAAAAGATCAGTAAAATCAGTAAGTTGTAGTCAACTATTTAGAGGTCTATGATATAGAAAGACTAAGGACATAGATTTATTTTTATCATTAAGAAGAAAGTGCCCAAAGAAAATAGTAGTAACATTTATTGAATCTTACAATAGGTAAGTTAATAGACTAAGGATATTTGCAATACTGTCTCCTTCAAATTTAAAAACAAACTTTCACAATTCAATATAAATATATTTTTTTAAAAGATCTTAAAACTGAGCCTAAAAATCATATAGGACTTTGATGTAATTAATTTTATTTGTTGCAAGATGAGATAGGCAAAAGTATATATATATTTGAGAACAATGAATTGCATATCAATAGCTTAATATGGATCCTCATTACTGAAATAAGGACAACAGAAATAGAATTGTAAAGCTTGCCTATTATATAATTTAATGCTCTTATACAATGTCCTTCTATAATTTCTCCCCAGTAGATAAAAACTCAAACATCATGACAACAAAATACTCTGAATTTGTAATTTTGGTCTTTAGATACTGAAACCATGGATAAGTACCATAAAACTTTATAAATCCATATGTTTTTGTCTGTATAAAAGGGATAACACTAAACATCTCATATTTTTCATGAGAATTAAATAAGGACAATAATTTCTCACAATATCCAGGCAATGTTAAGCATCCAGCTATTGCCAGCCATTTTGAGTAAAATGAAAATATGAAAACTTTTACAGTCTATATCTATCTATCCATCCATTAATCCACCCATGTTTGACTGCCAAGTAGCTTAGCAGATGTAAAGGCAAACTGCAGTTATCCTATCAGCCCAGCAGTTTTTGGATTAACAATACTCAGATATCCTCTGTGTCATTTTGTTTTATTTCCATCTCATCAATACTACTCACATAAATTTTATGGCAACTTCCTTGAAAAGGTTTGGAAAGAACAGTAGTAATAAATCAATAATTAAAGAACTACCATTAGCCTTGTCTTTAATGGGCAATAATTTTGCCCATTGAATATGCCATTACTACTGTTTTTAATTTGGAACATTTGCTATACTTGGGCTATCATCTTACAGTCAAATGTTAGAAGCCTTCATAACTCTCTGAACCATATAAAACTCAGTGAAGCATTTCCCATAATGACAAAGACAATTTTTTGTGTCTCTCCCTAAGGTGGCTTAGAAATACTTTGCCTATGTTCTAAGAGCTGATCTAAGCAGTCTGTGGACATCAAAACTTTGAATTGTGAGTCAAGTGGAGCAATGTAAAAAGTCAGTAATTCATGCAATGATGCCAACAGCCCCTTAAGCAAATTCAACTAAATCAATAAGAAAACCCAGATGATCTACTACTGATGGTGGGAACTGCTCTTCGTGAAATTTAATATTGGGCTTCCCAGGTGGTGCTAGTGGTAAAGAACCTGCCTGCCAGTGCGGGAGATGTGCTTTTGATCCATGGATTGGGAAGATCACCTGGAGAAGGGCATGGCAACCAACTGTTCTGTTCTTGCCTGGAGAATCCTATGGACAGAGGAGCCTGGTGGTCAACAGTCCACAGAGTTGTGTAGAGTCAGACATGACTGAAGCATCTTAGCACAAACAAATTTAGTGTCAGACAAGATTGATTTTACTCATAATCATTAACTAGATTTATTTTCTATAGTTTTCTAGTAACAAAACATATTGGGCCCCCTTGTCCTTTAATGAAACAACAGTCTGGAAAAACCAGTCACACCATTTCATGGCTCAGTGCTACAAAACTGCTGTACGAAATAGAGTCTTGATTGCGGCAAGCAGATACACAAAACTAACAGTTGGGAACGGTCCCAGGACACTTGAGAAGTTAAGTGGCATTACATTTTAGATTTCTAGAAAGTGTGCATACAATTCCCTTAAGAGTTACTGTCACACTATTTCAAGCTGTTCCCTTAGAATAAAAATGCTGGCAAACATCTAGAAGGCAATGGAGAGCTCCAAGGAACAGATGTCCCTCTAGACTTAACAGAGTCAGAATACAAAGGGACTTCTTTTGGCAAGATTATTTTTTCTCCTAAACTATGGATGAAACACGTCCCTCTAAACGCTTTCTATGGCATATGCTGTAAACAAGCTTCTTCCTTGATTATCCCCCTTTAAATTTCATTTTCTCTGTGTAAAATGAGAATAAGAAAGAGTTATCTAGAAATTTATGCCAACAACTAAGCTAAAACTTATTATTTTCAATTTTTCAAAAGTGCTCAGTAAATAGTCATTATTATTTCAGCTGGATTTTTAAAAGACTCTTTTAAATCAAAAGACCTCAAAGTTTTTATTTTCGTTTGATTTTTCTATCAGTGACTCCAAGCAAACTATGGAGAGCTCTACAGACAAACTTGGCAATTAGTTGGAGAAAGCAGAACAAATAATATATCTTTTCTTATGTAAGGAATTTCCAACAAACTGATATTATAGAAATGTAAAATAAAACTCAAATTCTTAATTGCTCTTTTCCTAAGTCAAAACTGAGCAAACACAGCAAGTATAACTGGAATAAATACCTTCTGATTACCAACTATGATACTGCATATTCAGCTGCTGGTTATGTCAGAGTTGTACTTAGTGTTTTCATAAGCTTTATTACAGCCTTGAAATTGGATTCAATACAGCCTTAACTTTAATTAATCCTTTCAAAGAATATATAGCCCCAATCTTCTCGCGTTTATGTTCTCCAACATTTTGAGGTCACCTTTTCCTTTATTTTTTTTGGCAGAACAAAGTGGTAGAGAACTAGTCCCACATTTATTGTTAATTCCAGGTCTTTCTGTAAGTTCCCAAAGAGACTCCACTGGATAAATCTCATTCTAATTTCATACTGTTTTTGAATTTGGGGATTTTTTTTTTCCTCAACTACTCCCTAAGTTCTCTTCTCTACCTAATATTAATGCAAATATGGGCTTCTTTAATGACCCCAGAAGTGAAAGTCGCTCAGTTGTGTCTGACTCTTTGTGACCCCATGGACTTAGTCCATGGGATTCTCCAGGCCAGAATGTTGGAGTGGGTAGCTGTTCCCTTCTTCTATGGATCTTCCGGACCCAGGTCTCCCGCATTGCAGCCTGATTCTTTACCAACTGTGCCACCAGGGAAGCCCTAAATAGCCTCAAGAGCTCATTAACTCGATAGATTTGCAGGCAGAGTACTTTACTGAAGATTTGAAATCATGGTAGAATTCAGATAGACATGACATTATTAAATAATTTTCATAGGAATATACCATAGATCAACAAGGATTTATATACTTACATATGCACACATATATGAGTGTATGTTCATCCTAAAGACATTCCTGTCATGAAAATTTCTTATTTGTTAACTTTTCCCCAACATCTTCTAGGGCTGTCTTATTACGAATGTGATTCTCTCATCCTGGTAAATACTGACTGCACAATGCTGCAAGGAAGTACATTCTATCATGCAAGCTTGTTCATATAATTCTTCTTCAAAATGTTTCAACATGCTGTATTGTTTTCAAAATAAAATTTACATCTTTTCTAACATAAAAAAACAATTCTGAATAATTCTGCTTGTGATAACTTTCAATTCCAGCAACTCCACTATCTTTATCTAAACCTAAAACAAGTGGCATGACTTATGTTGCATATTGAACACAAAGTTTTAGGTAAGTGCATCATAGATTCTGTGCAGTACTGAGGATTTGGGCTCTGTGCCTGCCTCTGACTCACAGCAGAGGCAGCAGCAGAGCCTGGCCACAGCAAAATGCCTGGATTCCAAAAGGACTATTTCATTACAGAAATTTAAACAGAATTCTTCTGTTAATAACAAGGAGGCAAGTGAATCATAAATGAGTTATTAGAGTTAATTGCTAAAAGTTAAACAGGATGAGAGCAGATGTTTATAAAATAATAACAATAATAAGGAAATACAAGGACAGTTAAATATGTCAAACTGGTTATGATATGATTATTCTTAAATGTATTTAATTTTAAAACCTGCAGTTAGTTACACGTAACTAATGACAAGTTAGTGGTAATCAACAGTAAAGTCTATGCTCATTTTACAAGTGATAAGACCTTATTTTATGTTCATGATATTTTTACTAGAGTAGAGATTACATGCAGTCAAGATAATAGGACATGAGTGCAAATGTTATATTGTAGAGTAGGAGTAGATCAATGGATTTTGAACATTAAGCTCCAGAAACTACCCAGTTGCATAGTGCCACATATGTTAAATAACAATCTAATGACTAATGGTGCTTCTTCAGTGCTTCAATACTAGGAAAGGAGAGTTCATTTTTAAGGTCATCTCAGTTACTGAAAGGGAATATCCTTTCATTTTTTTGGTTAAAATATTTTTACTGAGGTTTAATTTATACACAATCTATTGTAGTTAAACATACAACTGAGCATCTTGACATAAGTATATGGGCTTCCTTCATAGCTCAATTGGTAAATCATCTGCCTGCAATGCAGGAGACCTGGGTTCAATTCCTGGGTCAGGAAGATCCCCTGGAGAAGGAAATGGCAACCCACTGCAGTATTCTTTCCTGGAGAATCTCATAGACAGAGGAGCCTGGCAGGCTACTACAGTCCATGGGGTTGCAAGAGTCAGAAACGACTTGGCAACCAAACCACCACAACCACATAAGTATATGCCTATGAATCTATTGCTATGGCCAAGAAAATGAGCATACAAGTCACTCCAAAATTTCCCTGTGCCATTCATAATCTCCTTGTTTTGTACCTACTTGGTGTCTCAGCTCCACATTCTCAATTTACAGAGTCAGCTGACTCTACGTGGGCTCCCATCTAAACCCTGACCTAGAAATTTTCTCAAAACAAAACTATGAAAAATTCTGGGGGGTTTCTTAATTTGTTTCCCACCTCTGAGGGATCACTGATGTCTAGTATCTTGAAAACTATTGTTTCACTTAGGCTGTGTGTTCTGCTATTATTGCTTCAGATGGGAACTTAAATATAGTCTGTTACTTCAGCTTGTCCTGAAGATTCTTTTATTTTTTAATACAACAGGCTTTTTTGTTCTTTGAACAGTTCACAGTCCATAGGGTCAAAACATTCTTATCACTCAGACAGTACAAGGATATAGAAGTTACTTCCCAAGAACCTGGGACAAAGACTACCCATTTTCATTATTACTCAATATCCATATTAATTTATGTTTTCCTGAAAATAAGTATGAAGTTTTTGGATCAGGGGCAGATGAAGTATTTATTTACAGAATATGTTAGTGTCAGTTCCCATGGCGCATTTCCTCCTTGGCGTAACACAGTGTTTACCATATAGACCTTGCACACATAGGAGAACAATCCCAGAATTATGAATCACAAAGCTTATGTAGGAGCTAATCTATTTCCTCTTCTTCTTCATTGAAAGGGAGAGCTTGAAATGTGAATAAAATTTTTCTTGAGGGAAGAGGGATGGTCTGTACCATGAAATGTAAGCAATTTGGCTCCAGATGAGATGAAAAACATAGTAATCCGTTTCAATTTGCTCAATCTGGTATAACAAAATCCCATAAAATGTGTGTCTTAAGCATCATGGATACCTCTAATATAGCACAAACATCTCCGTATGTGCAAGATCTATTTGCCATGCACTGTGCTTGAACTGGAAACATGGTTTCTGTAGGGCCAAGTGTTGACTGTTTACTCTGTAACTGATTCTGTGGTGTACATCCTGCAACACAAACATGTGCACACACCCATACTCATATATACTCACACAGAAGCAGTCCAGTGCAAGGAAACTCTTCCTGTCTTTGCTCCCTGGCAACTGGCAACATCTTTGTTCCCTGTCAACTGGGAACTGGCAACATCTCAGTTACTGATCCAGATAATTAAGATTTTATTCCAACTTAACCATGACATAAGGTTTATCTCTAATGTCAAGAATGACCTTATTCAAGTTGGTAGAAGTTCTTGATATTTGCTTTATATTTTAAACACATATGTACATGTAAACTATGTAAAATATGGGGTATATTTGTGAATGTAGTACATTTCATTTATTCATCCTAAAGTGGTAATTAAAATATTCTGCCAGTGTTCTAAAGAGAAATGAATCTTTTACACCTGCTCTATATTCTTATTCTTCTAGTTTTTACAGATATTCTTTCTGCGGCATTCTCACAGTCTTGTACTACATTCAGTTCAGTCTCTCAGTCGTGTCCGACTCTTTGCGACCTCATGAACCTCAGCATGCCAGGCCTCCCTGTCCATTATCAACTCCTGGAGTTTACTCAAACTCATGTCCATCGAGTGGGTGATGCTATCCAGCCATCTCATCCTCTGTCGTCCCCTTCTCCTCCTGCCTTCAATCTTTCCCAGCATCAGGGTCTTTTCAAATGACTCAGCTCTTCACTTCAGGTGACCAAAGTATTGGAGTTTCAGCTTCAACATCAGTCCTTCCAATGAACACCCAGGACTGATCTTCTTTAGGATGGACTGGTTGGATCTTCTTGCAGACTCTCAAGAGTCTTCTTGAACACCACAGTTCAAAAGCATCAATTCTTCAGCACTCAGCTTACTTTATAGCCCAACTCTCACATTTGTCCATGAACACTGGAAAAAAACATAGCCTTGACTAGATGGAACTTTGTTAGCAAAGTAATGTCTCTGCTTTTTAATATGCTGTCTAGGTTGGTCATAGCTTTTCTTCCAAGGAGCAAGTGTCTTTTTATTTCATGGCTGTAGTCACCATCTGCAGTAATTTTGGAGCCCAAAAAATAAAGTCAGCCATTGTTTCCACTGATTCTCAGCTACTTGCCATGAAATGATGGGACCAGATGCATGATCTTAGTTTTCTGAATGTTGAGTTTTAAGCCAACATTTTCACTCTCCTCTTTCACTTTCATCAAGAGGCTCTTTAGTTCTTCCTCGCTTTCTGCCATAAGGGTGGTGTGATCTGCATATCTGAGATTATTGATATTTCTCCTGGCAATCTTGATTCCAGCTTATGCTTCTTTATCCAGCCCAGCGTTTCTCATGATGTACTCTGCATATAAGTTAAATAAGCAGGGTGACAATATACAGCCTTGACGTACTCTTTTTCCTATTTGGAACCAGTCTGTTGTTCCATGTCCAGTTCTAACTGTTGCTTCCTGACCTGGATACAGATTTCTTAAGGGGCAGGTCAGGTGGTCTGGTATTCCCATCTCTTCAGAATTTTCCATAGTTTATTGCGAGCCACACAGTCAAAGGCTTTGGCATAGTCAATGAAGCAGAAATAGATGTTTTTCTGGAAATCTCTTGCTTTTTCGATGATCCAGCAGATGGTGACAATTTGATCTCCGGTTCCTCTGCTCTTTCTAAAACTAGCTAGAACATCTGGAAGTTTATGGTTCACATATTGTTGAAGCCTGGCTTGGAGAATTTTGAGCATTAGTGTAGCAGTATGTGAGATGAATGCTAGAAAGTGAAGAAGAATTAAAGAGCCTCTTGATGAAAGTGAAAGAGGAGAGTGAAAAAGTTGGCTTAAAGCTCAACATTCAGAAAACGAAGATCATGGCATCTGATTCCATCACTTCATGGGAAATAGATGGGGAAACAGTGGAAACAGTGGCTGAGTTTATTTTTCTGGGCTCTAAAATCACTGCAGATGGTGATAGCAGCCATGAAATTAAAAGACGCTTACTCCTCAGAAGGAAAGTTATGACCAACCTAGACTCATGTTAAAAAGCAGAGACATTAATTTGCCAACAAAGGTCCATCTAGTCAAGGCTATGGTTTTTCCAGTGGTCATGTATGGATGTGAGAGTTGGACTATAAAGAAGCTGAGCACTGAAGAATTGATGCTTTTGAACTGTGGCGTTGGAGAAAACTCTTGAGAGTCCCTTGGACTCCAAGGAGATCCAACCATTCCATCCAAGGAGATCAGTCCTGGGTGTTCATTGGAAGGACTGATGTTGAAGTTGAAACTCCAATACTTTGGCCTCCTGATGTGAAGAGCTGACTTACTTGAAAAGACCCTGATGCTGAGAAAGATTGAAGGCAGGAGGAAAAGGGGACAACAGAGGATGAGATGGTTGGATGGCATCACCGACTTGATGGACATGGGTTTGGCTGGACTCTGGGAGTTATTGATGGACAGGGAAGCCTGGTGTGCTGCGGTTCATGCGGTCACCAAGAGACACAGCTGAGCAATTGAACTGAACTGAAATGAATGCAATTGTGTGGTAGTTTGGGCATTCTTTGGCATTGCCTTTCTTAGGGATTGGAACGAAAACTGACCTTTTCCAGTCCTGTGGCCACTGCTGAGTTTTCCAAATTTGCTGGTATACTGAGTGTAGCTCTTTCACAGCATCATCTTTTAGGATTTGAAATAGCTCAACTGGAATTCCATCACCTCCACTAGCTTTGTTCATCGTGATTATTCTGAGCTAGAATTCTTAATATTTTAATTCTGAAAATCTGGTTCTATTTGCAATGATTTTTAGTCTGTGAATGGGTAAATGCTCAAATTTCAATTAAATAATGGATTAGTTAAGTACCATTTTTAGAAATGTTGCTTTTCTCCAATATATGCAGGAAAATGCTGGCTCTTTGCATTCCTAAAAATAACTTCTGTCTTTAATCTTAATGTTATATGCTGGGAAAAATGTAAAGAATTTCTGCATGAAAAGGCTTTAGGGACAATGGAAACTGACTTGCATTTTACAGGTCACTGGCCAGAATCTGTTCAAACAGCCACCTGGGAATGTAAGATGACTAGAAAAATCAGGATATGATTGTCATGGTCTACTCTGACCAGTCATGATCCAAGACAGACACATTGGACAGAGAAGCAGGTTTTGTTTAGGTCCCTAATAGGATATGCCTATGTATTTTGTAGAGTTTCTGAGAAAATTAAGTGAGAATGTATGCAAGTACCTATCCCAAGGGAAACACTTAATATTAGCCCTAAAATATTAGATATAGTTGTTATTCCTAGTACTATTCATTTATATGCTACGTGACAGCAAGATCTCATTTAAATTTATATTTGATGTTTCACAACTTAAGGAAACAGATATTAACATCTTGGCGATTAGTACATTTGCTTTTTTTCATTTTAATTCAACTGCCACTTTTCATCACTTGTTAAAATTTGTCAGAAAATTCCAAATTAGATTGCAACATAAGCTTAATGAGAACTAGTACCATTTTTTCAAAAATTTTCTGAATAAATTCTTCATATTTTGCCTTCAAGCTGTTTCTGAATAAAATGTCAAACCAAGTGGGCAGGCATATCTTAAAACTCAACATAATTATGCTTATCATCTTTAAACCAAATATCAGGTTGATTGACTAGTTTTCCCAGTTATTTTGATAAACTCATAGCCTATGATTTCTAATTTGCTGTTTAGAAGATCTACCAAGACTTCTTAGTCCACACTTCTAAGATATGCTTAAATTCACTTCTTCTGACCTTTTCTTTCTTTTTAATTGGTATTGGCATATAGTTGATTTACAATGCTATGTTAGTTTCAGGTGTACAGCAAAGTGAATCAGTTGTACATACACATACACCCTTTTTTAAAAAAATTCTTTTCCCTTAAAGGCCATTATAGAGAATTGAGTAGCATTTCCCTGCGCTATATAGCAGGTTCTTATCGTTATCTGTTTTATATATAATAGTGTATATATCAAAAGGAAAACACCTTCTATTTGACACAGAATGAGAATTATTTTTTAAAAAAGACATTTCCCTATAGATCTTCAAATTGATAATGAATTGCTGTTTTTATTCAGTCACTCAGTCAAGTCTGACTCTCTGTGACCCCATGGACTAAAGCATGCCAGACTTTCCTGTTCTTCATCATCTCCTGGAGCTTGCTCAAACTCATGTCCATCGAGTCGGTGATGCCATCCAACCATCTCATCCTCTGTCATCCCCCTTCTCCTCCTGCCTTCAGTCTTTCCCAGGAGGAGAAGGGGATGACAGAGGAAAATCAACCTGATATTTGGTTAATGAATTGCTACTGGATTGCTAATATTTTTGATCAAGATGAAATCCTAGTGGATGAAGTACATATAATCATGGACTTCATGTTGTAAAATGGAGATTGTGAAAGGAATTCCTGGAACAGAAGCGTGTAGACAACTTGCAAGATAGGTCAGTTCGCTCTTGAAAACAAGAATTTGTCATGATTAACTTTTTTAAAGCTTGCAAGTGTTAGTCACTCAGTCCTGTCTGACTCTTTGCAATCCCATGGACTATAGCCCACCAGACTCCTCTGTACGTGGAATTCTCCAGGCAAGAATACTAGAGTGGGTAGCCATTCCCTTCTCCAGGGAATATTCCCAACCCAGGGATCAAATTCAGATCTCGCATATTTCAGGCAGATTCTTTACAAAAACTTTCTAACAAAAGACATCTTGAATGCCACCTATGGCTGATATTATTGATATTTGACAGAAAAAAAAAACACAAAATTCTATAAAACAATTATCCTTCAATTTAAAAATAAATAAATTTTTAAAAAGTGATTATGAGGCCAATCAAGTCTAGGAAAACCGGGTGACAAATCTTTTTATTTAAAGTTTCTTAACTTCCCAGGTGGCATTAGTGGTAAAGAACTTGCCTGCCAATGCAGGAGATCTAAGAGTCGCAAGTTCGATCCCTGGGTGGGGAAGATCCCCTGAAGGAGGGCATAGCAACCCACTCCAGTATTATTGCCTGGAGAGTCCCATGGACAGAGGACCCTGGTGCTACAGTCCATGGAGTCACAAAGAGTCAAACACAACTGAAGTGACTTAGCCCTAACCCAAATTATTACTCTAATATAAATGATAATGTGAACCCCAGGATGATTGGAAAAATACAGTTAAAGGAAATTACTTCCTGAGGTGTTGTGGGTTATTTTTTCATCAGTTATATTTTAACATTTTATATTTAAACATATCAAAGACATGATAATAGAAAAATTAAAACCATAACCCATAGAGATTTTTTTCAGTTATTATTGCTAGTGATTGCACGTATAATAGCCATATAATATACTCTTCATGCGATTCAATTCTTTTCAACTTGAGGTTTGTTATGTGGCTCAGCATATATATTTTAATAAACACATTACTAGTATTTTTAAGGACTGTGTATCCTGCTGCTTTTGTGTGGAAGTTTTGTAAGTTTCAACTAGGTCAAGTTGCTTCAGAGTATTTTCTACTTTCTTTCCTATTCATACTGAATCTCTATATACTTTTCCTACAATAATGAGAAAGAAGTTTGTGCTCTCCAACTAAAATGGAGTATTTATCTGTTTTCCCCTCAGTTAGTTTTGCTTCATCTCTATTATAGCTCTTTATTAAGTCTATGTTCATGTAAGTTCATTATATACACATTGACTTGAACTTATAATTTATTGTCTCTCTTTATCATGAATATTCTTTAATTTGAATATTATGGTATTATTATGGTATTATGGTATTAATATACTTCTGCTTTATCTTTGGTTTAGATTTTATCTAGTTTATCCCTGATTTTATAAAATCTGATCCTAAGTTTTTTTTACCATAAACTACAAAGCTTCATTTCTTTGCCTGTGTGGATCCCTGGAGTGATTTCAAAAATATATTTAGGTAAAATTCTTCTCTGTTATGATTGTAGGTCATATTTTGGCAATTATGTCAGAATAATTTTTTATTTTAAAAGTGATCAAACAAACATATTTCAGAAAATAATAAAATCATGACTAAGATGTTAACATTTGCCCTTAGCTTATAGATTAATATTTTTAATTTTAGAGAAATAGGTAAATTGCCTACCACACAATCCTTTCTCTTCTCCCTTCTATGTTGCAACAACTGCCATTCTGAAGGGTATGAGAAATAGAAAAGTCGAAAGCTACTTCTATAGTAGGAAATAGCTTGTTCCTATTATTTCTTTTGAGAACTCTGAGGTTTAAAGTCATGGGGTTAAGTTCTGTTATCCATCGAGAGACCACACGAAGTTTGATTTAGTGTGATGCAATATATCTGGACCAATCCTGCAATTTTAAACAGGAAGCATGGACCAAGAGAGGAGGATTTGCTCAGTCAGTGTAATGAGAACTAGTCTATGTTCATTGCTCTGACTACCATAGATCTCTGTGTTAAGGGTAATAATATCCCTACTAGCATTCTTTCTTATTCTCCTTACAGCAAAAAGTAGTTGTTACAGTTGGGGATTTATTTTTTTCTCCTCCCTAAAGAAAACACAGCAAACTTTAGAGTTCTGTGTCCTAGGGGGTTGCACTTTTAAGCAGGTTGGATTTATAAGCCCTGGGAAGATAGTGCTATGGTAGGAATTCAGCATCCTTCTATTCAGACATCAAATACCAGCCTGGGATCTCTGTTCTGGGTTGGATTTTACTTGGTGGCCCAGCAGATCACACCAATCCTAGATTTCCCAGCTACAAGTATCACATATATGATGGCTGTGTTCAGGTAACTGCTCCTCCTTAAAAGTTCCTTTGTCCTCATTTGCAACCAACTGAGTTCCTGCCTAGAAACCGTATTTATGAAAAAAATAAATAAAAGATACAGCAAATACAAGCTATCAAAAGGTGTATTTTTCCTCTTACTACAATCCTGGGTCCATGCAGTCAACAAACTTTATATCACATGCTATCTAAATGTCTGAAGATAGAGGCAAAATCTGATCTATTATGAGAATTATATAGGATAGAATAGAATAACATATAGAATAACATAGGAATTTGAGCAGATAAGTAGTTGAGTGCAGACTGGTCTTCATGAAGTGGAAAGAATTTGAACTGAATGCTGAAGAAATGAGAGAAAAGCAGAAAGAGCAGAATAAGTTAGAAGCAGAATGCAAATCTGCCCTGATAAGCACCTTTGAGTCTTTCCAGGAGTTCTAGCTTTCAGCCCCCTGCCATCCCAACCACTGAGCTGCTTGTTGATACTGATGTCCCTCTAAGCACAAATTTCTTACTGGTATAAGGAGGATCCTCTGAGTCATCCCCTGAAACATAGGCCTCTGTTTATTTTTATTACATACTGTAACAAATTTAACAAGACTATTTCCATGAAACATGTTAATCTTTCCCTCCACTACCTATCATGACAATTTGGCATTTATGCCTCATTGCTTTTTTTTCTATTTTTTTGGAGCCACCATAGCCACCATAGCATTTGGCTCTCTGTTATCTCCTAGGGTTCAAGGTCTCGAAGTCTGTAATTCATGTGAGGCTTCCCATATTGATAAAATCTGTGTTTCAGCTTATTTGGTCCAGCATCCTTTGACTTCAGTTTCATCGGTACTTCTCTAGCTCTCAATAGTGGACTTTGGTTAATTCGCTTAGAGCCTTGGGTTGATCAGTCATTAGATGAGGGCTAACTTTAGCAGTGGTGTGTGCACATGACCACCATAAGGCTTCAGTGTCAGCTTCAACCAAAGCAATACAGTAATTAAATGGAAGACTAGGTAGATCCATATAAACGTATGGTGAGGACCATACTTGTTTTACTATGTAGATAAAAATGTATTTAGGATATAAAAGGCCTAATAAAATGTGTAGGCATTTCAATACAAAATGATCTAAAAATGAAGAGACTGAGGATGCATGGAATTAGGAAAAGTTAGAAAATAAGTTAGTGTATGATCAGTTTTTGCTGCTTCCCTAGCCACACCCCTTTGACAGCCGCACTAGTTTCCTGAGAAGGCAATGACAGAAATTTCAGAAATTTACTAACTTAAAAATTGAGTTTCTCTTTTTTTCTCCCCTGACGTTTATATATACATGTATGTGCATGTGTGTCTATGTTCATGTCTTTTAAATAAGCTTGCATTTAGTCAAATTCCATCAGTTCAGTTCAGTTCAGTCACTCAGTCGTGTCTGACTCTTTGTGACCCCAAGAATCGCAGCACACCAGGCCTCCCTGTCCATCACCATCTCCCGGGGCTCGCTCAGACTCACGTCCATCGAGTCAGTGATGCCATCCAGCCATCTCATCCTCTGTCGTCCCCTTCTCCTCCTGCCCCCAATCCCTCCCAGCATCAGAGTCTTTTCCAATGAGTCAACTCTTCGCATGACGTGGCCAAACTATTGAAGTTTCAGCTTCAGCATCAGTCCTTCCAATGAACACCCAGGACTGATCTCCTTTAGGATGGACTGGTTGGATCTCCTTGCAGTCCAAGGGACTCTCAAGTGTCTTCTACAACACCACAGTTCAAAAGCATCAATTCTTCAGCACTCGGCTTTCTACACAGTCCAACTCTCACATCCATACATGACCACTGGAAAAACCATAGCCTTGACTAGACGGACCTTTGTTGGCAAAGTAATCTATCTGCTTTTTAATATGCTGTCTAGGTTGGTCATAACTTTCCTTCCAAAGAGTAAGCGTCTTTTAATTTCATGGCTGCTATCACCATCTGCAGTGATTTTGGAGCCCAGAAAAATAAAGTCTAACACTGTTTCCCCATCTATTTCCCATAAAGTGATGGGACCAGATGCCATGATCTTAGTTTTCTGAATGTTGAGTTTTCAGCCAACTTTTTCACTGTCCTCTTTCACTTTCATCAAGAGGCTCTTTAGTTCTTCTTCACTTTCTGCCATAAGGGTGGTGTCATCTGCATTTCTGAGGTTATTGATATTTCTCCCAGCAATCTTGATTCCAGCTCGTGCTTCCTGCAGCCCAGCATTTCTCATGATGTACTCTGCATATAAGTTCAATAAGCAGGGTGACAAAATACAGCCTTGACGTACTCCTTTTCCAACTTGGAAGCAGTCTGTTGTTCCATGTCCAGTTCTAACTGTTGCTTCCTGACCTGCATATAGGTTTCTCAAGAGGCAGGTCAGGTGGTCTGGTATTCCCATCTCTTGAAGAATTGTCCACAGTTTATTGTGACCCACACAGTCAAAGGCTTTGGCATAGTCAATAAAGCAGAAATAGATGTTTTTCTGGAACTCTCTTGCTTTTTCCATGATCCACCGGATGTTGACAATTTGATCTCTTGTTCCTCTGCCTTTTCTAAAACCAGCTTGAGTGTCTGGAAGTTCACGGTTCACATATTGCTGAAGCCTGGATTGCAGAATTTTGGGCATTACTTTACTAGCGTGTGGGATGAGTGTAATTGTGCGGTAGTTGGAGCTTTCTTTCGCATTGCCTTTCTATGGGATTGGAATGAAAACTGACCTTTTCCAGTCCTGTGGCCACTGCTGAGTTTTCCACATTTGCTGGCATATTGAGTGCAGCACTTTCACAGCATCATCTTTCAGGATTTGAAAGAGCTCAAGTGGAATTCCATCACCTCCCCTAGCTTTGTTAGTAGTGATGCTTTCTAAGGCCCAATTGACTTCACATTCCAGGATGTCTGGCTCTAGGTGAGTGATTGCACCATTGTGATGATCTGAGTTGTGAAGATCTTTTTTGTACAGTTCTTCTGTGTATTCTTGCCACTTCTTCTTAACATCTTCTGCTTCCCATTTCTGTCCTTTATTGAGCCCATCTTTGCACGAAATATTCCCTTGGTATCTCTAGTTTTTTTGAAGATATCTCTAGTCTTTCCCATTCTGTTGTTTTCCTCTATTTCTTTGCATTGATCGCTGAGGAAGGCTTTCTTATCTCTTCTTGCTGTTCTTTTGAACTCTGCATTCAGATGCTTATATCTTTCCTTTCCTCCTTTGCTTTTCGCTTCTCTTCTTTTCACAGTTATTTGAAAGGCCTCCCAGACAGCTATTTTGCTTTTTTGCATTTCTTTTCCATGGGGATGGTCTTGATCCCTGTCTCCTGTACAATGTCATGAACCTCATTCCATAATTCATCAGGCACTCTATCTATCAGATCTAGGCCCTTAAATATATTTCTCACTTCCACTGTATAGTCATAAGGGATTTGATTTAGGTCATACCTGAATGGTCTAGCGGTTTTCCCTTCTTTCTTCAATTTAAGTCCGAATTTGGCAATTTGGAGTTCATGATCTGAGCCACAGTCAGCTCCCGGTCTTGTTTTTGCTGACTGTATAGAGCTTCTCCATCTTTGGCTGCAAAGAATATAATCAATCTGATTTCGGTGTTGACCATCTGGTGATGTCCACGTGTAGAGTCTTCTCTTGTGTTGTTGGAAGAGCGCGTTTGCTATGACCAGTGCGTTCTCTTGGTAAAACTCTATTAGCCTTTGCCCTTCTTCATTCCATATTCCAAGGCCAAATTTGCCTGTTACTCCAGGTGTTTCTTGACTTCCTACTTTTGCATTCCAGTCCCCTATAATGAAAAGGACATCTTTTTTGGGTGTTAGTTTTAACACCCAAAATTCCATAGAGGGTCTTATTATTCTCCTAGCCCATTCTACAGACTTTACATACTATTGAATTGAAAGCTCTAATACATTTGAGATTTATAATTAAATTGCTGATCATCAATGGCATCAATATTCTGATGCCTCCAATAACAGAACAGTCACCACACTTCACCCAGTTGAACTCAACCCTTGCAGAGCATTGCTCCGTTAGCCATATTCCTCTTTGGTTTGTCTCTTATTATATGACTATGAAAACAAACTAGAAGAGTGGCCTCCAACTGATCCGTCAAGAGAGTTTAATTTCCATTACCTGTGGAGCTTTCTAGAACCACATGTCTTTTTCTAATTAGAATTGCATATGTCTTGTCTTCCCCCACTCCCCTGTATGCTTCCTGAGGATCCAGTAAATACATCCCTAGTAGGATGGAAGCAAGAAGTGAGATTATCATCAGAATCTCTGAGTCCGTGAAGAAAACTTCAGATTATGAAAGTATGAGTTTTTACCCCAAGGCTTTGGTGTGTTTTTTCCCTTAAAACAATTACTTTTCCAAATTTTTAAGACAATGATATCAAGTTATATATCCACAGTAGAGTAGGTAATTCTTACTTGGAAAAATGTTTTGCTTTCAACTACTACATGAGGTTGTATATGATTTTATTCTCTAGATCCATGATATTTAAGTAAATTTCAGTGCTAAAGATATTTGGGTTGAAATCTGGGTTCTTTCACTTACTAGTATGTGACATGGGAAAAAATTACTGTTTATCCCCCTGTTCTCATCTGAAATTAGGGATAATAATGTCTGCCACATGGGACTACTGTGGATGAAATGCAATATTGTGTGCCATTGTTGGTATATAGTAATCCCTTTATAAATTATAGTTTTACTTTTATTTGATTAAATTTAAAATCCCTTACAAGTCTAAAACAAAAGATTCCTTTTTCCACATGGAATTTATCACACTCTGAATGTGAAAAAGCAGCATGTAGTTTATTTCCAAACATAATTAGTGCATCTATTTTAGCCATCATTGCTGGCATTAACAATAAGCTGATTAACAATATATGCTCAGTGGTTAAAAGCTATAAAGAAATTTTATGGTAACATTTAAAGTTGATCACCTTTAAAGCTTGGCACTAAAATGTAAAGCAATGAATTAATCATGTTAATTAATCTAACAATTTCAGTATGATATGTCTAACATAAAATATAATATTAATTAAAATAAATAGTATATATTTGCACACAGTAAAATGAATCAACCTAAAGTTTATTGAGAAAAATAACCACAATTAGCAAATGACTTTCTAAAGAATTGCAGGCTTCTAAAGAGTTCTGAGTCAAAAAATATTTTCATCTATTTCTTTTTTTTTTTTACTTGTGTTTTTAATTTTTTCTATTTCTTTTTTTCTTTTTACTTGTTTTTTTAATTTTTTTTTTTTTTACTTCACAATACTGTATTGGTTTTGCCATACATCAACATGAATCCACTAGGGGTGTACATAAGTTCCCACTCCTGAACACCCCTCCCACCTCCCTCCCCATACCATCCCTCTGGGTTATCCCAGCGTACCTGTATCCTGTATCCTGCATCGAACCTAGACTGGCGATTCGTTTTTTATACGATATTACACATGTTTCAATGCCATTCTCCCAAATCATCCTACCCTCTCCCTCTCCCACAGAGTCAAAAATTCTGTTCTGTACATCTGTGTCTCTTTTGCTGTCTCGCATACAGGGTTATGGTTACCATCTTTCTAAATCCATATATATGTGTTAGTATACTGCATTGGTGTTTTTTTTTCTGGCTTACTTCACTCTGTATAATCGGCTCCAGTTTCATCCACCTCATTAGAACTGATTCAAATGTATTCTTTTTAATGGCTGAGTAATACTCCATTGTGTACATGTACCACAGCTTTCTTATCCATTCATCTGCTGATGGACATCTAGGTTGTTTCCATGTCCTGGCTATTATTAACAGTGCTGCCATGAACATTGGGGTACACGTGTCTCTTTCAACTCTAGTTTTCTTGGTCTGTATGCCCAGCAGTGGGATTGCTGAGTCATACATAAGGCAGTTCTATTTCCAGTTTTTTAAGGAATCTCCACACTGTTCTCCATAGTGGCTGTACTAGTTTGCATTCCCACCAACAGTGTAAGAGGGTTCCCTTTTCTCCACACCCTCTCCAGCATTTATTGCTTGTAGACTGTTGGATCGCAGCCATTCTGACTGGTGTGAAATGGCACCTCATTGGGGTCTTGATTTGCATTTCTCTGATAATGAGTGATGTTGAGCATCTTTTCATGTGTTTGTTAGCCATCTGTATGTCTTCTTTGGAGAAATGTCTGTTTAGTTCTTTGGCCCATTTTTTGATTGGGTTGTTTATTTTTCTGGAATTGAGCTTTTGAATTCTGTTAAGAATATCTTCAGTCTGTACAGTTAAAAAGAAGCAAGTGATAATATCAAACAAAATATCATCCATTTCATGTCATTCAAAGAAAACCACATCTGCTTATCTTTGAATCTCAGCTTCAAAAAGCACAGGGAATCCTAATTATAGAAGGAATGTGGAATAGTTTGAGTCTAGATACCTCATTAGTATTTCTATACTCAACGTAGTCTCACAATTCATAAAATGTATCTCTGCTAAGCAATTCCAGAAAATGGGAAGCTTCATTTATTTTTCATTTCAAATATAATTTGTTTTTGCTGGTGTATTTATTTAGGATTTATATCACATTTTCCCATCAAAACTATTTGAAGCAGCTTATAAGATAAACATAATGCAGAATAAAATAATTTAAGGATAAAATTGGTTTTTATCATAATGGTTTTTCCAGTAGTCATGTATGGATGTGACAGTTGGACCATAAAGAAGGCTGAGTGCTGAAGAATTGATGATTTCCAACAGTGGTGTTGGAGAAGACTCTTAAGTCCCTTGGACATCAAAGAGATCAAACCAGTCAATCCTAAAGGAAATCAATATGGAATACACATTGGAAGGACTAGTGGTGAAGATCCAATACTCTGGCCACCTGATACAAAGAGTTGACTCATGGGAAAATAACCTGATGCTGGGAAAGATTGAAGGCAAGAGGAGAAGGAAGTGACAGAGGATGAGATGGTTGGATTGCATCACTGACTCAATGGACATGAGTTTGAGCAAACTCTGAGATGTCAGGAAGGACAGGGAAGCCTGGCATGTTGCATTCCACAGGGGTGCAAAAAGTCAGACATGACTTGGCAACTGAAGAACAGCAGGGATAAAAGCCAAATGAAACTATCAATATGAAAAGTAAGCCGAGTCTACTTCCTCCTTCCCCAGGAGAGGCTATGCTTACAAAATCCGGCACTCAAAAACCACTTCATGGTGTCCTGGTAGGTGAATTAAAATGACCTACTAATCAAATTTTGTACACAGTAAATTTGAGATTTGATGAGGGTAGAGGGAACTGGAAATACTGAGTGCATGGTGACGGTCCTCAAACTCATCTCCTATGCCCTGGAATTCTCCCATGTACTGGAGGATAACTACTTTCCATCGTTCTTCTACAGCTTTCAGTTCAGTTCAGTTCAGTCGCTCAGTCGTGTCCGACTCTTTGCGACCCCATGAATCGCAGCATGCCAGGCCTCCCTGTCCATCACTGACTCCCAGAGTTCACTCAGACTCACGTCCATCGAGTCAGCGATGCCATCCAGCCATCTCATCCAGGGTCATCCCCTTCTCCTCCTGCCCCCAATCCCTCCCAGCATCAAAGTCTTTTCCAATAAGTCAACTCTTCTCATGAGGTGGCCAAAGTACTGGAGCTTCAGCTTTAGCCTCATTCCTTCCAAAGAAATCCCAGGGTTAATCTCCTTTAGAATGGACTGGTTGAATCTCCTTGCAGTCCAAGGGACCCTCAAGAGTCTTCTTCAACACCGCAGTTCAAACACATCAATTCTTCGGCACTCAGCCTTCTTCACAGATTTAGTCACTGAGAATTAATATAAGAAAGCAATTTACATTTATTTTACATCAATCATTTAATATGCTGGATACAGTATTGAAGATATAGGCCCCACAACATGGATGGTGACATCCTCCATGAAGTCAAAGTAAATTTGTATTACTCACTATGACATTTTCCTTGTAGATGGTAGGAAGGCATAACAAGAAAAAGAATTTTTTTTGTATTAACACCAAAATATCATGTGGTCAAATCAGTTCAGTTCAGTTCAGTCATGCAATTGTATTGAACTCTTTGTGACCCCATGGACTGCAGCACGCCAGGCTTCCCTGTCCATCATCAACTCCTGGAGCTTGCTCAAACTCATGTCCATTAAGTTGGTGATGCCATCCAAGGATTTCATCCTCTGTCATCCCCTTCTCTTTCTGCCTTCAATTTTCCCAGCATCGGGGGCTTTTCCAGTGAGTCAGTTCTTCCCATCAGGAGGCCAAAGTATTGGAGTTTAGGCTTCAGCATCAGTTCTTCCAATGAATATTCAGGATTGATTTCATTTAGGATAGACTGGTTGAATCTTCTTGCAGTCCAAGGGACCCTCAAGAGTCTTCTCCAACACCACAGTTCAAAAGCATTAATTCTTTGGCACTCAGCTTTCTTTATAGTCCAACTCTGACATTCATACATGACTACTGGAAAAACCATAGCTTTGACTAGACAGACATTTGTTGGCAAAGTTATGTCTCTGCTTTTTAATATGCTATCTAGGCTGGTCATAGCTTTTCTTCCAAGGAGGAAGTGTTTTAATTTCACGGCTGCAGTAACCATCTGCAGTGATTTTGGAGGCCAAAAAAATAAAGTCTGTCACTGTTTCCATTATTTCCCCATCTATATGCCATGAAGTGATGGGACCAGATGCCATGACCTTAGCTTTCTGAATGTTGAGTTTTAAGCCAACTTTTTCACTCTATTTCACTTTCATCAAGAGGTTCTTTAGTTCTTCTTCACTTTCTGCCATAAGAGTGGTGTCATTAGCATATCTGAGGTTACTGATGCTTCTCCGAGCAATCTTGATTCCAGCTTGTGCTTCATCCAGCCTAGCATTTCACATGATATACTCTGCATATAAGTTAAATAAGCAGGATGACAATATACAGCCTTGATGTGCCTCTTTCCTGATTTGGAACCAGTCTGTTGTTCCATGTACAGTTCTAACTGTTGCTTCCTGGCCTGCATACAGATTTCTCAGGAGGCAGGTCAGGTGATCTGCTATTCCTATCTCTTGAGGAATTTTTCATAGATTTCTGTGATCCACACAAAGGCTTTGGCATAGTCAATAAACAGGTCGTAGATGGTTTTTTGGAATTTTTTTTGAACTCATGCTTTTTTGATGATCCAAAGGATGTTGGAAATTTGATCTGTTTCTGCTGCCTTTTCGAAATCCAACTTGAACATCTGGAAGTTCACAGTTCATGTATTGTTGAATCCTGGCTTGGAGAAGTTTGAGCATTACTTTGCTATCATGTGAGATGAGTGCAGTTGTGTGGTAGGTTTGAACATTCTTTGGCATTGCCTTTCTTTGCGATTGGAATGAAAACTGACCTTTTCCAGTCATGTGGCCACTGCTGAGTTTTCCAAATTTGCTGGCATATCGAGGGCAGCACTTTCACAGCATCGTCTCTCAGGATTTGAAATAGCTCAACTGGAATTCCATCACCTCCATTAGCTTTGCTCGTAGTGATGCTTTCTAAGGCCCACTTGACTTCACATTCCAGGATGTCTGGCTCTAGGTGAGTGTTCACACCATCGTGATTATCTGGGTTGCAAAGATCTTTTTTGTACAGTTCTTCTGTGTATTCTTGCCACCTCTTCTTAATATCTTCTGCTTCTGTTAGGTCCATACCATTTCTGTCCTTTATCAAGCCCATCTTAGCACGAAATATTCCCTTGGTATCTCTAATTTTCTTGAAGATATCTCTAGTCTTTCCCATTCTGTTGTTTCCCTCTATTTCTTTGCAATGATTGCTGAGGAAGGCTTTCTTATCTCTCCTTGCTATTCTTTGGAACTCTGCATTCAGATGCTTATACCTTTCCTTTTCTCCTTTGCTTTTCACTTCTCTTCTTTTCATAGCAGTTTGTAAGGCCTCCCAGACAGCCATTTTGCTTTTTTGCATTTCTTTTCCATGGGGATGGTCTTGATCCCTGTCTCCTGTACAATGTCACAAGCCTCCATCCATAGTTCATCAGGCACTCTGTCTATCAGATCTAGGCCCTTAAATATATTTCTCACTTCCACTGTATAATCATAAGGGATTTGATTTAGGTCATACCTGAATGGTCTAGCGGTTTTCCCTACTTTCTTTAAGTCTGAATTTGGCAATAAGGAGTTCATGATCTGAGCCACAGTCAGCTCCTGGTCTTGTTTTTGTTGACTGTATAGAGCTTCTCTATCTTTGGCTGCAAAGAATATAATCAATTTGATTTCAGTGTTGACCATCTGGTGATGTCCATGTGTAGAGTCTTCTCTTGTGTTGTTGGAAAAGGGTGTTTGCTATGACCAGTGCATTTTCTTAGCAAAACTCTGTTAGTCTTTGTCCTTCTTCATTCCATAT
This sequence comes from Budorcas taxicolor, assembly GCF_023091745.1. Classification (NCBI taxonomy): domain Eukaryota; kingdom Metazoa; phylum Chordata; class Mammalia; order Artiodactyla; family Bovidae; genus Budorcas; species Budorcas taxicolor. The sequence goes on along the minus strand of NC_068934.1, from coordinate 19,839,325 downwards.
TCCAAGGCCAAATTTGCTGTTACTCCAGGTGTTTCTTGATTTCCTACTTTTGCATTCCAGTCCTCTATAATGAAAAGGATATATTTTGGGGATGTTAGTTCTAGAAGGTCTCATAGGTCTTCATAGAACTGTTCAACTTCAGCTTCTTCAGCATTACCATTTGGGACATAAACTTGGATTACTGTGATATTGAATGATTTGCTTTGGAAATAGAGATCATTCTGTTGTTTTTGAGATTGCATCCAGTACTGCATTCTGGACTCTTTTGTTGACTATGAGGGCGACTCCATTTCTTCTCAGGGATTCTTGCCCACAGTAGTAGATATAATGGTCATCTGAGTTAAATTCACCTATTACAGTAAATTTTAGTTTGCTGATTCCTATAATGTTGATATTCACTCTTGCCTTCTCCTGTTTGACCACTTTCAATTTGCCTTGATTCATGGACCTAACATTCCAGATTCCTATGCAGTATTGTTCCTAATAGCATTGCACTTTATTTCCATCACCAGACACATCCACAGCTGGGTATTGTTTTTGCTTTGGCTCCATCTCTTCATTCTTTCTGGAGTTATTTCTCCACTGATCTCCAGTAGCATATTGAGCACCTACTGACCTGGGAGTTCATCTTCAGTGTCCTATCTTTTTGCCTTTTCATGCTGTTCATAGGGCTCTCAAGGCAAGAAGTGGTTTGCCATTCACTTCTCCAGTTGGCCACATTTTTTCAGAACTCTCCACCATGACCCTTCCATCTTGGGTGGCCCTACATGGTATGGCTCATCATTTCATTGAGTTACACAAGGATGTGGTCCATGTGGTCAGTTTGGTTAGTGTTCGGTGATAGTGGTTTTCATTGTGTTGTCCCTCTGATGGATAAGAAGCTTATGGAAGCTTCCTGATGAGAGAGACTGACTAAGGGGAAAACTGGGTCTTGTTCTGATGGGCAGGGCCATGTTCAGAAATCTTCAATCCAATTTTCTGTTGATGGGCGGGGTTGTGTTCCCTCCCTGTTGTTTGACCTGAGACCAAACTATGGTGGAGGTAATGAAGCTAATGATGACCTCCTTCAAAAGGTCCCATGCATGCATGGCTGCACTGAGTGCCCCTGAAGCTGCAGCAGGCCACCACCAATCCACACCTCCACCGGAGACTCCTGGATACCCCTGGGCAAGTCTAGGTCAGTCTCTTGTGGGGTCACTGCTCCTTTCTTCTGGTTCCTGGTGTGTACAAGGTTTTCTTTGTGCCCTCCAAGAGTCTATTTCCCAGTCCTGTGTAAGTTCTGGTGGGTTTATGGTGGGGTTAGTGGTGACCTCCTCCAAGAGGGCTTATGCCATATCCAGGTCTGCTGAACCCAGAGCCTCTGCCACTGTGACAAGCCACTGCTGACCCATACCCTCAAAGGAGACATTCAAACACATTTCTGGCTCAGTCTCTGTGGGGTCTCTGGGTCCTGGTGTGCACAAGTTTGTTTGAGCCCTCCAAGTGTCTCTGGTGGGTAAAGGGTTTGATTCTAATAGCAATTTTGTCCCTCCTATTGTCTTGCAGGGCTTCTCCTTTGCCCTTGGACATAGGGTATCTTTTTTTGGTGGCATCCAAAATTCTCCTATTGATGGTTTTTCAGTAGTGAGTTGTAATTTTGGAGTTCTTGCAGGAGAAGAGGAGCACATGTCCTTGTACTCCGCTATCTTCATCCACCACTATTTGTGGTCAAGCAGTGGCTCTGAATTGTGCCTGGGTTGTTGCAAGTGTTACTATTGATTTTTTCCTTTGTTTATGAGGGAATACAATTCTAACTTTCAAGTGAATAAACTGAGGTTTACAATATTTGAATGGTTTAAGATACCAGAGCTAGGCATTTACCAAGCTAGGAGTTGAACCAAGATTTATGTGACTCCAAACAATATTATATATGCATGCACTTAACTATTAACATGTTCAAATATATACAAAATAAAAGTGTATTAATGTCCAGTAAACATGCACCTACTTCTCAAATTATCAATATTCTGCCAGTATTGTGCCATTCTTACCTCTAGCCATCTATAAAGTGTTTGTTAGTTGCTCAGTCGTGTGTGAACCCATGGACTATAGCCCTCCAGGCTCCTCTGTCCATGGAATTCTCCAGGCAAGAATACTAGAGGGGGTTACCATTCCATTCTCCAGGGGATCTTCCCAATTCAGGATCAAAGCTGGTCTCCCACGTTGCAGGGAGATTCTTCACTGTCTGGGCCACCAGGAAAGCTTTCATACAATTAGCTTTTAATCACTGTTATATACTATCAGATGAATATTGGGCAATTATCAGGCTTTGGTATTTTAATGTGAATAAAAGATTAATATTATATTTATTTGCATTGGAAATTATTCTTGGCACCCAGGAAAATTGAGTAAGCATCAGTAATGATGATTATTGATACTCTGGCCCACATGTGGCATAGCATCTCCAATAACAAAGATATATTAACAGGTTTTGTATAAGACTTTTGCAGAAAAGATTATAATCTTAACAGGGCTCAGTTTGAGAATGCATGACTCATTTGCTTATATGATAAAGGCATTTATTGCTAAACTACATTGAAAAGTCATTCCTACTGAGCTGAAATGACAAAACATTTTAATTCAAGAATATGCTGGTAGATAAAATAAATGCAAATAATTTTTTGATGCTAGCTTGAGGTTCCCAAATGTTCATTAGTGAATGTGTCTACATTTTCACATCTTATGTCCATGATTGTTTATTTACTTCTGAACTCTGCTCACTCCTGGAAAATTGAGGACTCCATTTCTTCTCTAAGGATAAAGAATACATTTCAAACCTGGAAAACATCCCCTAATACATTTAATCCAGCTTTTCTGCATCTCAAATATCTCATTTTCAACCACAGCAATGTAGCTGCAGAATGTATACAGTTGGGAATACATTTAATTTCACACTAGGGAATTCTCTGGCAGTCCAATGGTTAGAACTCTGCACTTCCACTGCAGGGAACACAGGTTTGATCCCTGGTCAAGAAAATAAGATCCCTCATGTCATGTGGCACAGCCATATACATATATACATATATGTATAAAATATGCATATGTATATGTATATATGTGTGTGTATGTATGTATGAATTGATAATCATACATAGTAATAATTGTTTTGAGGGAAACAAAATTCAGGAAAGCATGCAACCTATTCAGGGTCACACAGCTAGTACACATAGTCAGATAAGTAAACTGATTTTTTTCAGAGCCCTTTTTAGGTTGCTTGCTCAATCTGTTTTCTTTCATTCTTGGCCCCAATAATCTATCAAGTCGTATAGAATCAGGTTTTAAAAAGCAATCTTTTACCTAGGGGATAACACTCATTCCTACAGTAACTGTTCTAGTTCAAGTCAACTAGAACAAGCCAAACCTTCCCTGATCATATGCATGGCCTCCTGAAGGGCATCCTTGCTTCTACACTCTTCCCCTTCCAATGGTCCTAAAAATAACCAAGGTTTATTCTTTCTATGGCATAGTTCTTGACTAGATGTACCTTTGTTGGCAAAGTAACGTCTCTGTTTTTAATATGCTGTCTCAGTTCAGTTCAGTCATTCAGTTGTGTCCAACTCTCCTGCAACCCTATGAATCGCAGCACACCAGGCCTCCCTGTCCATCACCAACTCCCAGAGTTCACTCAAACTCAGGTCCATCGAGTTGGTGATGCCATCCAGCCATCTCATCCTCGGTCGTCCCCTTCTCCTCCTGCCCCCAATCCCTCCCAGCATCAGAGTCTTTTCCAATGAGTCAACTCTTCGCATGAGGTGGCCAAAGTACTGGAGCTTCAGCTTTAGCATCAGTCCTTCCAATGAACACCCAGGACTGATCTCCTTTAGGATGGCCTGGTTGGATCTCCCTGGAGTCCAAGGAACTCTCAGGAGTCTTCTCCAACACCACAGTTCAAAAGCATCAATTCTTCGGCGCTCAGCTTTCTTCACAGTCCAACTCTCACATTCATACATGACCACTTGAAAAACCATAGCCTTGACTGGACGGACATTTTTTGGCAAAGTAATATCTCTGCTTTTTAATATGCCATCTAGGTTGGTCATAATTTTCCTTCCAAGGAGTAAGGATCTTTTAATTTCATGACTCCAGTAACCATCCGTGGTGATTTTGTAGCCCAAAAATATGCTGTCTACGTTGGTCATAATTTTCCTTCCAAGGAGCAAGTGTATTTTAATTTCATGGCTGCAATAGCCATCTGCAGTGATTTTGGAGCCCAGAAAAATAAAGTCTGACACTGTTTCTACTGTTTCCCCATCTATTTCCCATGAAGTGATGGGACCAGATGCCATGATCTTAGTTTTCTGAATGTTGAGCTTTAAGCCAACTTTTTCACGCTCCTCTTTCACTTTCATCAAGAGGCTCTTTAGTTCTTCTTCACTTTCTGCCATAAGGGTGGTGTCATCTGCATTATCTGAGGTTATTGATATTTCTCTCAGCAATCTTGATTCCAGCTTGTGCTTCCTGCAGCCCAGCATTTCTCATGATGTACTCTGCATATAAGTTCAATATGCAGGGTGACAATATACAGCCTTGACGTACTCCTTTTCCAATTTGGAACAGTCTATTGTTCCATGTCCAGTTCTAACTGTTGCTTCCTGACCTGCATACAGATTTCTCAAGAGGCAGGTCAGGTGGTCTGATATTCCCATCTCATTCAGAATTTTCCACAGTTTATTGTGATCCACACAGTCAAAGGCTTTGACATACTCAATAAAGCAGAAATACATGTTTTTCTGGAACTCTCTTGCTTTTTCCATGATCCAACGGATGTTAGCAATTTGATCTCTGGTTCCTCTGCCTTTTCTAAAACCAGCTTGAACATCTGGAAGTTCATGGTTCACGGATTGCTGAAGCCTGGCTTGGAGAATTTTGAGCATTATTTTACTAGTGTGTGAGATAGGTGCAGTAGTTTGAGCATTCTTTGGCACTGCCTTCCTTTGGGATTGGAATGAAAACTGACCTTTTCCAGTTCTGTGGCCACTGCTGAGTTTTCCAAATTTGCTGGCATATTGAGTGCAACACTTTCACAGCATCATCTTTCAGGATTTGAAATAGTTCAACCGGTATTCCATCACCTCCACTAGCTTTGTTTGTAGTGATGCTTCCTAAGGCCCACTTGACTTCACATTCCAGGATGTCTGGCTCTAGGTGAGTGATTACACCATCGTGATTATCTGGGTCATGAAGCTCTTTTTGTACAGTTCTTCTGTGTATTCTTGCGTACATTCTTCTGTGTATGCCACCTCATCTTAATATATTCTAGTCATGGCTATGGTTTTTCAAGTCGTCATGTATGGATGTGAGAGTTGGACTATAAAGAAAGCTGAGTGCCGAAGAATTGATGCTTTTGAACTGTGGTGTTGGAGAAGACTCTTGAGAGTCCTGGATTCATTGGAAGGACTGATGTTGAAGCTGAAACTCCAATACTCTGTACACCTGATGAGAAGAGCTGACTTATTTGAAAAGACCCTGATGCTGGGAAAGATTGAGGGCAGGAGGAGAAGGGGATGACAGAGGATGAGATGGTTGAATGGCATCATCGACTCAATGGACATGGGTTTGGGTGAACTCCGGGATTTGGTGATGGACAGGGAGGCTTGGCATGCTGCGGTTCATGGGGTCGCAAAAAGTCAGACACAACTGAGTAACTGAACTGAACTGAACTGATGGCATAGTTCTGATCATGTCACACTCCCACTCAAAAAAAATCTGACTTCCCAATGATGATTGCAGACATGAAATTAAAAGATGCTTACTCCTTGGAAGGAAAGTTATCACCAACCTAGACAGCATATTAAAAAGCAAAGACATTACTTTTCAACAAAGGTCTGTCTAGTCAAGGCTATGGTTTTTCCAGTGATCATGTATGGATGTGAGAGTTGGATTATAAAGAAAACGGAGTGCTATAGAATTGATGCTTTTGAACTGTGGTTTTGGGGAAGACTCTTGAGAGTCCCTTGGACTGCAAGGAGATCCAACCAGTCCATCCTAAAGGAGATCAGTCCTGGGTGTTCATTGGAAGGACTGATGTTGAAGCTGAAACTCCAGTACTTTGGACTCCTGATGCAAAGAGCTGATCATTTGAAAAGACCCTGATGCTGGGAAAGATTGAGGGCAGGAGGAGAAGGGGACGACAGAGGATGAGATGGTTGGATGGCATCACCAACTCAATGGACATGGGTTTAGGTAGACTCTTGGAGTTGGTGATGGACTGGGAGGCCTGGTGTGCTGTGGTTCATGGGGTCGCAAAGTGTCAGACACGACTACGCAACTAAACTGAACTGAATGCCTACTAAATACAATTGATTGCCTCCTGAATAAACTCAGAAACCTCTTAGTATGGGTTTCACAGTCCTTCTTGAGCTGGCCTATTCCTACCATCATGAAAGCCTAACATCCTTTTTATTTCAGGAGTTTCCCAACTTTCTCTAAGCAAAAATCAAGTTTGTTTTCATCCGTAAACAACTCGTCTTTCCAAAGTTAATATCACATGACCACTGCCATTAAACTGAGGGAGGGGCTGCTGGTAGTGGAGTCTTTAGGATGCGAGTAAAATGCTGGTGGAGACTGGTTACAAGCTGGGCTTTTAAGAAGCAATGTTAGCTCTTCCTTCTGTCTGTGTGTTTTTCTCATATTGAGTACCTAAATCAAAATAGATCTGTACTGCAAGGAACATTTGCTTTCTGACACTTCCCCTTTACCTCTTATTTTTCCTTCTTTACTAGGGATCATATTTTTACCATTAAAGAAACTTTGTATTTCCTGTGAATTAATATCTTAATCAGTATTCAGTATGTTAAGAGTGAGAACTATCTCTGCCTACTTTCAATTACACTGCATAGCTGTGGATGCTCTTTTGACATCTCCAATTGAAGAGATCACATACATCTCAATAGTTCTTTACAGTGTAGATAGCAGTTAACATCTGCCTCTGGCCATTTTTATGTCAGGCAACACTAGGTAAGTATCCCTAAAAGTCAGCAAACAAAACAAAACAAGTAATCTATAATGTGTTTTTTTGTTGTTGTTACTATTTTTGTTTTGGCAAAATACTCAAGTAAATTTTCTCTGAGCAAGGGGAGACAAAAATAAGCAATAGAAAATACGTTTTGTATGGAATTTCTTTCTTTCCCCTGTTATATCTGTGTCCTTGTGTCATATTCCACATTGTTTATAAATGAGAGTCAGAATAGGGATGAAAAAGGCAAAAAGAAATTTAGTCTATTATGAAACATTCCATCACCATAAGGAAAGCCTCTTTCCCTAAAGTTAACCTTTCTGATTGTGAATATTTATCATATTTGCTAAGCTATTCAGGAAATACTTTATGACACTTTAGGACAAAACATTTTACTAATATATGGAAAGACATAAGTTTAGGAAACTATTAATTTATTAGTAACTCAACACCTAGACCATAAGAAATGATTTACTATTCATGGTGGAGATTGTCATTATATTTCATACAGACAATATTGAGTTTGACTATAGATAAGACATAGAGTCTTTATTTTCTTCTAACATGTACAAAGGGGAAAGAGGCTCAGGAAGGGACATCTAGTCATTTCATTTCATAACTGAGTGCTACAAAACATATTGATGAGGCAAATACAAATAATTTGGTGAGTTTGGAGTAGTCCTGGAAGTTAAATAAGCTGTTCCCCTTGATCATTTATTTAAATACTGTTAGAACTCAATTTTCCACCTAAAAGAAAATAACAAAACCTACTGTATAATGTTTGTGAGTAATTAAATGCTATCAAAATTAATAGCTAGCAAGCAAATAGCTGCTCAGTAAGTGATTACTCTAATTATCTAATCTGGCTATTCTTCCAGATCATAGCTCCAGAGCCTTTCAACAGTGGCTGAATGCACACTGTGCCAGGTTTAAAGATATAGTAAGAAATTATATAAAGAAAGAACACATATCATATTCATCTTCTGAGTTTTCATAGCAGTTAGGAGGTAACATTTTATAGCATTTATAATCACTTTTGAATATAAAAGATAAGTAAAATGAGACATACTAATTTGTCCCAAGTTAGACACCGAACAAGCATCACAGAATTAGAGCTCATGTCTGATTTCCAACATAGATATACATCATTTTAAGACTCTCATAAGTTGTACAAAGCTTTCTCATGAAAAATTCTTCAAATTTTTTTTTAAATTGTAATTTGAATATCTCTAGTTTGTATGTCCACAAGTTAGCTAGGATTTGGGGACTGCTTTCTCCCTAACATTTAGAGGAAAAAATAGAAGGCCATGGGGAGCTCCTCCCATACACAATAACAAATCCAGGACCTCAGTCACAGTTTTGTGAACTATCAGAGTCTCTTGGTCAACTCCCACTTCAAATGTCCTACTCCTTTAGACTTTTAGAAGTATTCTGTCTTGACTCATGGATAGTCTCTTCTCTTTTCTCCATGTCAACCAAAATGCCAATAACTCAAGGCAGTGATGCACTGTATATTTTATAAATATAACAATGAATAATGATGGCAAGCTATTAGATAATGGAATCAGGAGATTATGTGAATCAGAGAAAAGCTCAGTTAAGAAATGTAGTTGATTATTAAAAATCATTTGCCTCAAGTTTCCCAGTCACTTAGTAGCAACTTCTCACTTGTCAGTTTCCCACTTATGATGGTTATTTTTCGGTGTGTCAGCTTGACTAGATAATGGGGTACCCAGATATTAGGCTAAACCTTATTTCTAGGTCTCTATGAGGACATTTCTGGGTGAAATTAGCATTGGAATATATAGACTCAGTAAAGTGGTTTGCCATCCTCAATATGGGTGGGCACAATCCAATCTAATAAGGGCCTGAATAGGACAATAGGCAGAGGATGAAAGAATTCAGCTTTTCTGTCTTGAGCCGGGACACCTCTCTGTGCTCCTGGTTCTCAGGACTCTAGACTCAGATTATAGTCTTCCTCATGTGTCTGCTCAGTCGTTCACTCAGGTCAAACTCTTTGTGGCCCCAGAGCCCACCAGGTTCCTCTGTCCATGGGATTCTCCAGGCAAGTATACTGGAGCAGGTTGCCATTTTCTACTCCAGGGGATCTTCCCCATGCAGGGATCAAACCTGTGTCTCTGGTGCCTCCTACACTGGCAGGCAGATTCTTTACCAGTGAGCCACCCAGAAAGCCCAATCTATATCAGAGGCTTCCTATTTCTTGGGCTTTTAGACTTGGACTAAGTTATACCATCAGCTTTCCTGAGTCTCCAGTTGGCAGATGGCAGAACTTCTCAGCCTCTGTAAACTGCACGAGCAAATTCTTTGTAATAAATATCCTCTATACACACCCTATTGGTCCTGTTTTTCTAGACAGTCCTAATACAACCCCCATTTCCACACTTATCCCAGGATTCCCTCTATGCTGTGATTTTGTGTTCTCATTCACCAGATCATTGCAATAGACTCTTACTAGTCTTTCTCTTCCCTTTTGCTTTCTCATCTCATTACTTCTAAATTCTATTCTATGTTTCCATGTACCCTTTCTAAAATATGTCAGAATGGTTCAATGGCCTCCTTTGCTTCCAGGACACCATTCACATTTTTTGAATAATACATAAAACACTCCTGCTATCTGATCTTTATCGGTTAATGTCACTGTGCTCTCACACCTATTTTACCTAAAGGTAACATGCCTCATGAGGTATCTTATATTTTGAATACAAATTTTAAGTAATACTAACTTACTTATCTTCAGTAGACTGGGATATAAACTCCATAATTGACTCAGCATATAAAAGGGAGCCTGGGTCCCAAAAGGCAAATTGATTAAAGCAATGCACACATGGGAATTCCAGTCACAACTAAGTTATATATACCACTAAAGTTTAAACTAGATGTAAGCAGATGTCAATAAAAATTAACCTAACTCACACCCATGGAATAATGAAGAGATATAACAGCAAAATGCATTAAATTGACCATAAGCCAAAGAAAACATAGTTATACATATATGAAGCTAAAAATACAAGGAATGTAAAATATTATAAATTGTAGCTTGATCATAACTATTAATAATAATTATGTCCAGGCTATGACCAAATAAACTGTATGCCAAATATAAACTTCATAGTTATGTACTAAAATAATCATCAAAAGGCTTCATTAAGTTTTCATCAAAGCATCTTGTCCATGGAATTGAGATATAAAAATCCAAAGGACATTGGCATGGTGTGCAGGAATGGCTCATACAGCTTTATCAGAATCTAAGTAAAACATTCTACCTTCTTGGGCTATATTTATAAGATAATATTCTGATTGCTAGTGAGATTTTCAGATTTTTAAAGGATTCAAACATTTCAGTTACTGAAAAGGAAAAACACTGACTCTTGTTCTCCCATTGTCATGTTCCCTTGACTAAAATACTTTGAAATGACTGAGGAAAAAAATCCTTAAACCTGGAGGCTAAGAAACAGATTTGGATTGTAATGAATCAACCAGTGTTCTGACCCAAGAAAGTGGACAGCTACCAAAAATGACCTCTTATTTCCCTCATCCTCCTCAGAGTCCTTTCAGGGTTACTTGATTTGTTCTTTCAACTTCCTGGCATAGCCCTTAGAAAGCCTTTGGAAACAGCAGAACAGTCTGTGAATGAGGATGTGAAGGATGTTGTTACACACAAGTAAACTAAGGATAGTTCACTGCATTGAGAATCATGCAATTCATTTCCCTAAGAAAATGGAGGAGCCAGTCCAAAATCTCCCTGGCCAGGTAAAATCATTCTTGAGTAGTTCACGAGCATCAGAAAGCAAATCAAATACATGTTAGCTTATGTTTTCAGTACACTTTTTAGGAAATAGTGAAAACTCAAAACTCTTACTGATATTAAAGTCTCCTAATTAGGCAATGGATGTTATTCTCATATTCTTACATTTAACAAAGAGCTACCAGACAACACTTGTCCTCAGTGCAGAAGTTGAAGTTTGAAGACTTGTTGTGAAAAAAAAAAAAAGGTTAAAAGAAGTGCTGCCGGTGTGTGTGTGTCTTAGTTGCTCAGCCGTGCCTGCCTCTTTGCGACCCCACAGGGCGTTGCCTACCAGGCTTCTCCATCCATGGGATTTTCCAGGCAAGAATACTGGAGTGGGTCGGTGTTTCCTTCTCCAGGGGATCTTCCTGACCCAGATATCGAACCTGGGTCTCCTGCATCGCAGGCAGACTTTTTACTGACTGAGCCACCAGGGAAGCTGCTGATAACTAGCACTGAATGGTGTTATGCACTGTGGGGTCATGAGAATAAAGCAATGGAACAAAATTTCTAGAGTACATACCAATCCACATGTGATACTCTCAAATACAGCAGGGCCTGGCCCATTTTTCACTCAAACAGCCTCAGAGACTAGGAGGAGGGATGCAGAAGGGAATAGAGACCCAAAATGGCTTGCTCATGAAGACTAAGATGACACTTACAGGTGAATGGGAAAGTTAGCATCATGTTGAATACATTACAGAGAAGCAAAATACTTTAAAAACTAAGGGATCAAGACAGTTTTGAAAGTAAATTTTCAACATTTGCAAATATCACGTTTTGTGCAAACTGCAGAGAGAAATATAAACAAGACTATGCCAAAGCCTTTGACTGTGTGGATCACAATAAACTGGAAAATTCTGGAAGAGATGGGAATACCAGACCACCTGACCTGCCTCTTGAGAAACCTGTATGCAGTTCAGGAAGCAACAGTTAGAACTGGACATGGAACAGACTGGTTCCAAATAGGAAAAGGAGTACGTCAAGGTTGTGTATTGTCACCTTGCTTATTTAACGTCTATGCAGAGTACATCATGAGAAATGCTGGGCTGGAGGAAGCACAAGCTGGAATCAAGATTGCTGAGAGAAATATCAATAACCTCAGATATGCAGATGATACCACCCTTATAGCAGAAAGTGAAGAAGAACTAAAAAGCCTCTTGATGAAAGTGAAAGAGAAGAGTGAAACAGTTGGCTTAAAACTCGACATTCAGAAAACTAAGATCATGACATCCGGTCCCATCACTTCATGGCAAATAAATGGGGAAACAGTGGAAACAGTGGCTGAATTTATTTTCCTGGGCTCCAAAATCACTGCAGATGGTGATTGCAGCCATGAAGTTAAAAGATGCTTACTCCTTGGAAGGAAAGTTATGACCAACCTAGACAGAATATTAAAAAGCAGGGACACTACTTTGCCAACAAAGGTCCATCTAGTCAAGGCTATGGTTTTTCCAGTGGTCATGTATGGATGTGAGAATTGGATTATAAAGAAAGCTGAGTGCTGAAGAATTGATGCTTTTGAACTGTGGTGTTAAAGAAGACTCCTGAGAGTCCCTTGGACTGCAAGGAGATCCAACCAGTCCATCCTAAAGAAGATCAGTCCTGGGTGTTCATTGGGAGGCCTGGTATGCTGCAGTTCATGGGGTCGCAAAGAGTGGGACACAACTGAGCGACTGAACTGAACTGATGCAAGTTCTTGGAGAAAAACTTGTAAGCTATCCAGGAAAGAATCAGCACACACTGAAAATAGAGGACTTTGACTAAACAAAAATACAGGCTAAAAAATTGCATTCACTTCTAGCAAAATAAGAAATTACAAGCTTCTGTACAGAGTGTATATATGTACTCCTATATTAATGTTACTCCTAATTAATTATTAATTATTCAGTTCAGTTGCTCAGTTGTGTCCAACTCTTTGCGATGCCATGAATCGCAGCATGCCAGGCCTCCCTGTCCATCACCAACTCCCGGAGTTCACTCAGACTCACGTCCATTGAGTCCGTGATGCCATCCAGCCATCTCATCCGGGGTCATCCCCTTCTCCTCCTGCCCCCAATCCCTCCCAGCATCAGAGTCTTTTCCAGTGAGTCAGCTCTTCTCATGAGGTGGCCAAAGTACTGGAGTTTCAGCTTTAGCAACATTCCTTCCAAAGAAATCCCAGGGCTGATCTCCTTCAGAATGGATTGGTTGGATCTCCTTGCAGTCCAAGAGACTCTCAAGAGTCTTCTCCAACACCACAGTTAAAAAGCATCAATTCTTCGGCACTCGGCTTTCTTCGCAGTCCAACTCTCACATCCATACATGATTACTGGAAAAACCATAGCCTTGACTAGACGGACCTTAGTCGGCAAAGTAATGTCTCTGCTTTCCATATGCTATCTAGGTTGGTCATAACTTTCCTTCCAAGGAGTAAGCGTCTTTTAATTTCATGGCTGCAATCACCATCTGCAGTGATTTTGGAGCCCAGAAAAATAAAGTCTGACACTGTTTCCACTGTTTGCCCATCTATTTCCCATGAAATGATGGGACCGGATGCCATGATCTTCATTTTCTGAATGTTGAGCTTTAAGCCAACTTTTTCACTCTCCTCTTTCACTTTCTTCAAGAGGCTTTTTAGCTCCCCTTCACTTTCTGCCATAAGGGTGGTGTCATCTGCATATCTGAGGTTATTGATATTTCTCCCAGCAATCAAGATTCCAGCTTGTGTTTCTTCCAGTCCAGCATTTCTCATGATGTACTCTGCATAGAAGTTAAATAAGCAGGGTGACAATATACAGCCTTGATGCACTCTTTTTCCTATTTGGAAATAGTCTGTTGTTCCATGTCCAGTTCTAACTGTTGCTTCCTGACCTGCATACAGATTTCTTAAGGGGCAGGTCAGGTGGTCTGGTATTCCCATCTCTCTCAGAATTTTCCACAGTTTATTGTGACCCACACAGTCAAAGGCTTTGGCATAGTCAATAAAGCAGAAATAGATGTTTTTCTGGAACCCTCTTGCTTTTTCCATGATCCAGTGGATGTTGGCAATTTGATCTCTGGTTCCTTTGCCTTTTTGAAAACCAGCTTGAACATCAGGAAGTTCATGGTTCACGTATTACTGAAGCCTGGCTTGGAGAATTTTGAGCATTACTTTACTAGCATGTGAGATGAGTGCAATTGTGCGGTAGTTTGAGCATTCTTTGGCATTGCCTTTCTAATTAATATAAATTAATTTTTCGCTGAGTACAACTCAACCTATTTGATTAATTGAAAGGAGATTTCAGATCATTCACAATTACAATTAGTTTAGACAAAATTTAAAGTTATAAGAAGCAGATTGTGACACAGTGACTTTCCCAGCCTTGATTATGCACAGACAACAAATGTCTAATTTTAGTTGCATCTCTTATATGCACACAATGGTGTTCACAGGCATTGGAAAACAAAATCCTGTCTGCGACATAACATGCCATAAATAGTAGCTGTAGAAAACATATTTGAAGCTCATTCTATAACTACAGAACTACTGACCTATGGATGAAAGTTTTACCTATCCTAAAGTTTCTATTTCCTAATTTACATTTTGAAGCTCCCTGGTGGTTCAGACAGTAAAGAAACTGCTTGCAATGCAGGAGACCAGGGTTCAATCCCTGGGTTGGGAAGATCCCCTGGAGAAGGGAATACCAACCCATTCCAGGATTCTTGCCTGGGAAATACCATAAACAGAGGAGCTTGGAGAGCTACAGTCCATGCGGTCACAAAATGTGAGACACAACTGAGCAAATAACACAAACACAATATTATACTTTAAATTTTCTATTTTAGGCTACTTTACTGAATTCAAAGCTGTCTCCAATTTTTTTATTGTGTAAAAATGTCTCAACCCCACCCAAACATACGTATTGGTGAAGAGAGATATGATACCATTTAATTCCTTGAATTTTTTTCAAATTTTGTATTGTCTGTCATCCCCTTCTCCTCCTGCCTTCAATCTTTCCCAGGATCAGGGTCTTTTCAAATGAGTCAGCTCTTTGCTTCAGGTGGCCAAAGTATTGGAGTTTGAGCTTCAGCATCAGTCCTTCCAATGAATATTCAGGACTGATTTCCTTTAGGATGGACTGATTGCATCTCCTTGCAGTTCAAGGGACTCTCAAGAGCCTTCTCCAAAACCACAGTTCAAAAGCTTCAATTCTTCGGTGCTCAGCTTTCTTTATAGTCCAACTTTCACATTCATACATGACTACTGGAAAAACCATAGCTTTGACTTAGATGGATCTTTGTTAGCAAAGTAATGTCTCTGCTTTTTAATATGTTGTCTAGTTTGGTCATAACTTTTCTTCCAAGGAGCAAGTGTCTTTTAATTTCATGGCTGCAGTCACTATCTGCAGTGATTTTGGAGACTAGAAAAATAAAGTCAGCCACTGTTTCCCCATCTATTTGCCGTGAAGTGATAGGAGCAGATGTCTCCTTTGTTTTTCGAATATTGAGTTTTAAGCCAGCTTTTTCACTCTCCTCTTTCACTTTCATCAAGAGGCTCTTTAGTTCTTCTTTGCTCTCTGCCGTAAAAGTGATGTCATCTGCATATCTGAGGTTATTGATATTTCTCCCGGCAATCTTAATTCCAGCTTGTGCTTCTTCCAGCCCAGCATTTTTCTTAATGTACTCTGCATATAAGCTAAATAAGCATGGTAACAATATACAGCCTTGACGTACTTCTTTTCCTACTTGGGACCAGTCTGTTGTTCCATGTCCAGTTCTAAGTGTTGCTTCTTGACCTGCATACAGATTTCTCAAGAGGCAGGTCAGGTGGTCTGGTTTTGAGTGTCTCCTATGGAGGTACGGGTCACCAGTGGACTGCCACAGGGACAGGGGCGCTGGGTGCAGCAGACCTCATGTGGCATAAGCCCTCTTGGAGGAGGTCACCATTAACCCTATCACAGAGCTGCCAGAAGTTACATAGGACTGGTAAATAGACTTTTGGAGGGCATAAACAGAATCTTGTGTGCACCAGAACCCAGGAGAAGGGAGCAGTGACCCCACAAGAGACTGACCCAGACTTGCCCATGAGTGCCCAGGAGTCTCTGGCAGAGGCGTGGGTCAGCGGTGGCCTGCTGCAGGGTTGAGGGCACTGAGTGTAGCAGTGTGCGCATGGGACCTTTTGAAGGAGGTCACCATTATCTTCATTATGTCCACCATAGTTTGGCTCCAGGTAAATAACAGGGCAAGAACACAGCCTACCTGTCATGAGAAAATTGGATTAAAGATTTACTGAGCATGGCCCTGCCCATCAGAACAAGATACAGTTTCCCCCTCAGTCAGTCTCTCCCAATAGGAAGCTTCCATAAGCCTTTTATCCTTCATCAGAGCGCAAATGCCCCGAAAACCACAATCACAGAAAACTAACCTATCTGATCACATGGACCACAGCCTTGTCTAACTCAATGAAACTATGAGCCATACCTTGTAGGGCTACCCAAGATGAACGGGTCATGGTAGAGAGTTCCGACAAAATGTGGTCCACTGGAGAAGGGAATGGCAAACCACTTTAGTATTATTGATGCTTCTTAAGCCCCATTTGATTTTCACTCCAAGACATCTGGGTCAAGATGTGATCACACCATCATGGTTATCTGGGTCATGAAGATCTTTTTTGTATAGTTCTTCTTCGTATTCTTGCCACATCTTCTTAATATCTTTTGTTTCTGTTAGGTCCGTACCATTTCTATTCCTTAATGTGCTGATCTTTGCATGAAACATTCCCCTTGACATCTCTAAATTTTTTGAAAAGATCTCTAGTTTTTCCCATTCTTGTGTTTTCTTCTATTTCTTTGCATTGTTTGCTTAGGAAGGCTTTCTTATTTCTCCTTGCTATTCTTTGGAACTCTGCATTCAGATGGGTATATCTTTCCTTTTCTCCTTTGTCTTCTGCTTCTTGTCTTTTCTCTGCTATTTATAAGGCTTTCTCAGACAACTATTTGGATTTTTGCATTTCTTTTTCTTGGCAATGGTTTTGATCACCACCTATACAGTGTTACGGACTTCTGTCCATAGTTCTTCAGGTACTCTGTCTAACAGATCTAGTCCCTTGAATCTATTCGTCACTTGCATTGTATAATCACAAGACATTTGACATAGGTTATACCTGAATGACCTGGTGGTTTTCCCTACTTTCTTCAATTTAAGTCTGAATCTGGCAATAAGGAGTTCATGATCTGAGCCACAGTCAGCTTCCAGTCTTGTTTTTGCTGACCGTATAGAGCTTCTCCACATTTGGCTGCAAAGAATATAATCAATCTGGTTTCGGTATTGACCATCTGGTGACATGTTATACAGAGTTATTTAGCCATTATTCTCCAAAAGTGCTCCTCAGAACACTAGTCCTATGCAGTATTTGAATAGAATTCTTTTACAGAATATTTTTGGGAAACACTTTGTGTCATCTCTTCCTCTTGAAACTCTTAGTATATTAATGTATTAAAGGTTATAGGAGTCCTGCAAAACAAAACAATAACTAAGTCAAAAATCTTTGTTTTGACCAATTTTTCCTATAATTAATTAACCAGAATACATTTTTAGGGCTTTTCTGGTAGCTCAGTGGTAAAGAATCTGCCTGTCATGCAGGAGAGACTAGTTCAGTTCCTGGGTCAGGAAGATCCTACGAACATAGGAGCCTAGCAGGCTATAGTCCATGGAGTTGCAAAGAGCCACACATGGTTGAGTGACCTAAAGAGATACATTTCTAATATAAGATGAATGACATCTCAAACATTTTCAGTGTAATTGGCTTTAGAAAATGCTTATGACTAATATTTTGTATGTTATAGAATCATTTGACTTTTCTTGATGCTTGTCATTTTTCAACCCAGTTACCTTTCATAACTTTATTTTTATTTCAGTGAAGTTATAGTTTTGCTCATTTCTTGCCCCTGGAATTCATTCTTGGCTAAAAATATATAGCAACAGTAGTAGTATTTATTATTCTGAATATATAAAAAGTCACTTAATTTTAATTATTTTAATTAATATATGTCAGATACAGAATTATTAATTTTCCTTATGTATCTTAAAGGTCATATGAAGATGTTATTGGAAGTGAGGAACCAATGCATAATATATTAGTCCAGTAAGAAACAAAAGGTTAGTTAGTTATCAGTTGCTCAGCTGTTTCTGACTCTTTGTGACCCCATAGCCCTCCAGACTCCTCCATCCATGGGATTTTCCAGGCGAGAATACTGGAGTGGGTTGCCATTTTCTTCTCCAGGGGATCTTCCTGGCCCAGGGATTGAATTTGGGTCTCTCCCACATTGCAGGCAAGTTCTTTGCTGTCTGAACCACCAGGGAAGCCCCTCATTCAATATAAAGATGTTTTTAAAGTCTACTTATGACAAGAACTGTATTCTATGATTTAGAATTGATTATTAGACATGACCGGCCATACTCTTAATATTTTATTCAAACAGTACATAAAGATCAATCATCTGGAAAGCTGATAAAAGAACTCCCGGAGTCCCAGGCTTCACAAAGGTTAAGTCTAATTTGAGTGTTTTCAAATGAAAGTGATATTATACTATTTACTATTAGGTTGGCCAAAAGTTCCTAAATAAAAGAGGTGTTTCCAGACAAAAAGGGATGTTTAATCCCATTGTGTGGAGCAAAAGAATGGAATCAACTTGCACCAAAGCACAAACATCTGGTCCTGTAGAGAAAATGCGGTTTCTGGAATTTAGAGAAATTACTTTTCTAGTAGAAGGCGGAAACTACAGCAACATGATGCTTTCACCAGGAATAACTAATGAGAACTGTCAGCAGTAAGAGCCCTAAAGTGAGGAGCTGGCCTTCAAATACAGAACAGAATGTAGGAGACAAAGCTGCAGAGTCTGTGTGTGTCAGATACACTGACACAGGTTTAGACTGGACCAAAATTAATTCTTTATCTGTAACAATTAAGACATGCTGGAGACGTAGCAGAGCCTACTGAATGTTGTTGTCATTTTGGTTATATATTATTTGAATACCACCCTTTATATGTATATATTCTAAATATAAAATGTAGTAAAACACAAATGAACCTTTTGGCCAACCCAGTAACAGCCACAGAGGTTAAAGGCCTAATTGTAAATGTACCAATTCCCAAGATATTGCTCCCAGATTTACTTTTTTTGGTAGTGCATGGTGTCTAAGGATGAATTAAATATGATTTCTGGCCTCGGAGAGCAATTAATACCCTAAGATACCATAGGGCAAGGCAGATACACAACTATAAGCAATATTGTCAGACTAACATTTACTTAGTGTTTACTCTGGATTGGCGTTTACATACACTTGCATTTAATCATCACAACAAATCACCAAAGTCAGTGGGTGGCATGTGTTGCCACTAACCTGAACATAAGTTCCTTTTAATATATCCCATCTTATGATACATCATGATTGGTCATGATCAGTTAAGACAGTCATAATCTGTGATTTCTGAGTCTTTCTTGAAGCCAAGTCTGGCCACATTTTTCACTTCTGGACAGTCATAACTAAGGGAAAAACTTCTGGGTAGTAGGTACAACTTTATAGAACTTCTGCTTTCCTAGTAAAGGGAAGCCCAAACAGACAAACCCTGGCACTGTCTGTTCTTTTCTTCCTGCCTTGAACCCTAATAATAAAATGTTCAGTGGCTGAATCTATCTTGTGACCTTGAAACAACAGATGTTAAGAATAAATTCAGCACACTAAGGATGATAGGGTAGGAACACAAAAACAGTTTGAATTTCTACTTTCATTAAAAAGAAGCTGAATCAACAATTGTAATTCCTTACATCTGGATTTTTGTGTATGTGAGAAAAATGCACCTCTGCTTAAATCAGTGATAGCTTCCTGTTATATGTAGCTAAACATATTTCTAATTAATGTTGCTTTATATTTTTGTTGGAGAATAAAGGGAGAGCTAAGGTCTAAAGACACTAAATGACTCAAGGTGACAACAAAATAAGTGAGGGGGCTAAGATCTGAGCACTCTAGAAGCCATACTTATCCCATCACATATACCATACTTTAAGAGGACATAACAACTCATCCAGGAAATCAAGGAGGATTTTACAGAAATAGAACAGCAAGATCTTCCCCATGGGCATGGGAAAATTCCACTGCTAATACTGAGAAAGTTATTGTCATTAGAAGACATCTGCTGAGGTCTGGTATTATCCAGAAATCTGTAACACGTTAAAAAAAAAAAAGTATTACTAAAGATTAGGGATGAAGTAAAGAAGTGCTCGAGCTGGGTATACTTTAACCTTTCTAAATTTATTTCAGAGAAATTAAAAATTTTCTTTGCTTAATGGATAGTTTTATCTAAGCTTTTTAAAAATGATGGCTGAAAAATCAGTTCCTATCTATGAAGACAACTGGATATCTCTGTGGACCCCATCTCTCTGACTTCTCTGCAGCTAATGAATGATTGGCTGACAGTTTGTGTGAACTTGTCACTGGGCTGACTTTGGTGAGGCTGAGCATGTTGAGGCTCAGTGAGGCTAGTGTGTTGATGATTGTGCTTGATGAAGGTCATTTTATCCTCTGTCTGTTCATTTTGTCTGACTTGGTAAGCCAGATGAGCAAAATAAATTGTGAAGCAAAATAAAGGAGACTCCAATAGCTAAAGAAGAGACTCTGTAACCTCAGGGGTCATTCCCATCATGGGTATGTGTGGATATGTGATTTTTCTTTGAGTTTAAAAGGGTTTTGTTGATGTAATTGTTGAAAACCTTGTTTTGTTTTGAGTCAGCTTTCTATATATACTTTTCAGCAAGCCTTTCAAGATTTACCTTCTCTCACTCCTGTTCTCTTCCATTAAAAGTATTCATTTTATTTGTATTTACCAATCTTTACTTACAATGTGGCTACATCCCAATAAGCCCATTGTAAGCTGAGTATTGCAACTCAAAAATGCATTTAATACACCTAACCAGTAGTTTAGCCTAGCATAATATGCTCAGAACACTTATATTAGCTTACAAGTGGGCAAAATTATCTAACAGAAAGCCTATTTTATAATAAAGTGTTGAATCTCTCATGAAATGTATTGAGTACATACTGCAAGTGAAAAGCAGAACAGTTGAATGGGTGCAGAATGGTTCAAAATGTATCAGTTATTTATCTGTGTAATTGTGTGGCTAGCTAGGCACTTGGGCTCTCTGCTGCTGCCCAGCATCACGAACATATTAGACCACATATTGATAGCCCAGGAAAGATCAAAATTCAGACTTTAAAGTTTGGTTTCTACATAATATTTCCTGCCTTTGCTCTACCTTGAAGTAAAAAAATCATAAATCATCGTAAATCAGGGACCATCTCTAGTTACCTCATGGATATCTAAGATGATTTTCCATATTTTTTACTAAAAAATGTATTCCCCAGCACTAAAAAGAAATAAGCTATCAAGGCATGAAAAACACACAGAAACTCCAAATACATATTACCAAATGAAAGTAATTTGACTTCTAACTCTATGATATTTTTGGAAATGTAAACTTTTGGGAATATTAAAGGGATCAATGATTTATAGTGTTGGGGAGGGTGCAGTAGGCAGAGCACAGAGGATGATTAGCTAAGTCAAAATATACTGCATGGTACTATGATGATGGACCTGTATCATGATACACTTGTCCAAACCCATAGGATGTACAATACCAAGAGTGAACCTTAAGGTAAACTATGAACTTTGTGTACTTAAGATGTGTCTATGTAGGTTCATACTTGTTTAAAAAAAATCCTTCCCATTCTAGTGAGTGATGTTGATAATGGGGGAGACAATGCATGTGTGGGGTGACACGAGTTTGAGTAAGCTCCAGGAGTTGATGATGGACAGGGAGGCCTGGGGTGCTGCAGACCATGGGGCCAAAAAGAGTCGGACAAGACTGAGTGACTGAACAGAACTGAATTAGGAAGTATCACTACGAACCAAGCTAGTAGAGGTGATGAAATTCCAGTTGAGCTATTTCAAATCCTGAAACATGATACTGTTAAAGTTCTACACCAATATGCCAGCAAATTTGGAAAACTCAGCAGTGGCTACAGGCCTGGAAAAGGGCAGTTTTCATTCCAATCCCAAAGAAGAACAATGCCAAACAATGTTCAAACTACCACACAATTGCTTTCATCTCACATGTAATGCTCAAAATTCTCCAAGTGAGGCTTCAACAGTACATGACCCAAGAACTCCCAGATGTTCAAGCTGGATTTAGAAATGGCAGAAGAACCTGCCAATACATATTGGATTATAGAAAAAGTAAGAGAATTCCATAAAAACGTCTACTTCTGCTTCATTGATTGCACTAATGCCTCTGACTGTGTGTGTCACAACAAATTGTGGAAAATCCTTAAGTAGATGGGAATACCAAACCACCTGACCTGCCTCCTGAGAAATCTTATGCAGTTCAAAAAGCAACAGTTAGAAGTAGACATGTCACCCTGCTTATTTAACCTACATGCAGAGCGCATCATGTGAAATGTGAATGAAGCACAGCTGGAATAAAGATTGCCAGGAGAAATATCAATAACCTCAGATATGCAGATGACACCACCCTTATGGCAGAAAGTGAAGAACTAAACAGCCTCTTGATGAAAGTGAAAGAAGAGAGTGAAAAACCTGGCTTAAAGCTCAACATTCAGAAAACAAAGATCATGATATCTGGTCCCATCACTTCATGGCAAATAGATAAGGAAATAATGGAAACAGTGACAGATTTTTTTTCTTGGGCTCCAAAATAACTGCAGATGGTGACTGCAGCCATGAAATTAAAAGATGCTTGCTTTTTGGAAGAAAAACTATGACAAACCTAGACATTGTATAAAAAGCAGAGACATTACTTTGCTGACAAGCGTTCATATAGCTATTTCTTCTCCAGTAGTCACGTATGGATGTGAGTTGGACCATAAAGAAAGCTGAGCAGTGAAGAACAGATGTTTTTGAACTATGGTGTTAGAGAAGACTGTTCAGAGTTCCTTGTACTGCAAGGAGATACAACCAGTCCATCCTAAATGAAATCAACCATGAATATTCATTGAAAGGACTGATGCTGAGGTTGAAGCTCCAATATTTTGGCCATAATGGGAAGAACTGACACACTGGAAAAGACACTAATGCTGTTGTTCCTGATGCTAGGGAAGATTGAAGGCAGGAGGAGAAGGCGACAACATAGGATGAGATGGTTGGATGGCATCAACTTGATGGTGGATGGCATCACTGACTCAATGGACATGAGTCTGAGCAAGTTCCGGGAGATGCTGAAGGACAGAGAAGCCTGGATTGTTGCAATCCATGGGGTCACCATGAGTCGGACATGACTGAGCAAATGAACAACAAGAACAACAACTCTTTATAGAAATACTACCTGGAAGACTGTTCACCTCACTGAGCTAAAAGGAGCACATTTTAAATTATAGCTCTAAGCCAAAAAAAAAAAATCCCATTGTGTGGACCAGCAAAATCAACTAGCAGCAGGACAGAAACACCTGGTCCTTTAGAGAAAAATGCAGTTTCTGGAGTTTAGAAAGGTTACTTTTCTGGTAGAGGGCAGAGATTGCAGCCTTCTTCTTCACTTTCTGCCATAAGGGTGGTGTCATTTGCATATCTGAGGTTATTGATATTTCTCCTGGTAATCTTTATTCCAGCTGTGCTTCATTCACATTTCACATGATGTTATTACCAGGGATAATAGTGAGAACTGTCAGCAGTAACAGGCCTAAAATGAGGAGCAGGATTTCAAATATAGAAGGACTTCAAAGATGGCCTTGGGCTTCCCTGGTGGCTCAGACAGTAAAGAATCTGCCTGCAATGCAGGAGACCAGTGTTCAATCCCTGGATTGGGAAGATCCCCCAGAGAAGGAAATGGCTACCCACTCCAGTATTCTGGCCTGGAGAATTCCATGGACAGAGAAGCCTGACAGGCTACAGTCCATGGGGTTGCAAAGAGTTGGACACAACTGAGTGACTTTCACTCAAAGATGGTCTTTATCTATAACAATTAAGACGTGCTGGAGACATAGCAGAGCCCACTGTATGTTGTTAGTTTGTTTTACATTATTTGAGCATCACACTGTGTGTGTATATAAAAACCATGGCTTTGACCATACTTGCTTATTAGATGCAAGAATCTTGAAATCTAAATGTGCAAAACCTAAGAGCCTTCCACAGAATTCTGTCCATATTTCTAAACATAGCAAAATCCCTTAGATCACAATTTCTCACCAAAAAAAGAAATGTATAAGTGACTTTGACATTTCTTCCCCTCTATAATCCATAGAAGTCACTGCTTCTGCTGCTGCTGCTGCTGCTAAGTTGCTTCAGTCGTGTCCGACTCTGTGTGACCCCATAGACAGCAGCCCACCAGGCTCTCCCATCCCTGGGATTCTCCAGGCAAGAACCCTGGAGTGGGTTGCCATTTCCTTCTCCAATGCATGAAAGTGAAAAGTGAAAGCGAAGTCGTTCAGTCATGTCTGACTCTTAGCGACGCCATGGACTGCAGCCTACCAGGCTCCTCTGTCCATGGGATGTTCCAGGCAAGAGTACTGGAATGGGGTGCTATCGCCTTCTCCATAGAAGTCACTGGGATAGTATTAACTATGAACAACAAAATGAAGTCACTTATGTCAAAGGGACCTATAATGCAATCAGGAGGCCACTGCGGATGCAGCACTCAAACATATCCTCACCTAGACACAATATAAACTCTGGACCAGGCCATTCACGGGCCACCTGGAACTCATTTTCTTCACCCCTTGGAAAATGCAGTTTGGCAAGTTATCATTTGCTGACAAGAAACTGAATGCCTGGCAGCACCAATCATAGTTCTGTAAAACCACCTGTGTAACTCTTCTTGAATATTTTTGTTTTTGTCTGTGGTCTTTGTAAACCCTCACCATTTTCTATTTACCTCAGATCTCATTTAAGTTATTACTCAAATCTGTGTCTCTTGAATTGTAACTAAGATACCAAATGAGAGTTGGACTATGAAGAAAGCTGAGCACCGAAGAATTGATGCTTTTGAACTGTGGTGTTGGAGAAGACTCTTGAGAGTCCCTTGGACTGCAAGGACATCCAACCAGTCCATTCTGAAGGAGATCAGCCCTGGGATTTCTTTGGAAGGAATGATGCTAAAGCTGAAACTCCAGTACTTTGGCCACCTCATGCAAAGAGTTGACTCATTGGAAAAAACTCTGATGCTGGGAGGGACTGGGGGCAGGAGGAGAAGGGGACAACCAAGGATGAGATGGCTGGATGGCATCGCTGACTCAATGGACGTGAGTCTGAGTGAACTCCAGGAGTTGGTGATGGACAGGGAAGCCTGGAGTGCTGTGATTCATGTGGTCACAAAGAGTCGGACACAACTGAGCAACTGACCTGAACTGAAGATACCAAATAATCCCTCCTTATTTGCAGCCTTCTTTTATTTTTTTGGTTTTGGTAGACAGCAGAAGTTTCTTGAGGTCATGGATCTTTGCTAACTCTGTTCCAAATAATTCCAAGAAATCAGAACAGAGGTGTTCAGTAAGTTTTTGTTGAGTAGATAAGCTAATACAATTTCAGTTGTTGCTTAATAGCAAGTAAACACAAGGCATGTACACACAGTACACAATTACAACCCCTGCTTTTTAAGGTCCCTATCTTCTAGGTCTCCAAACATGCACATGCAGTGAGTGAGGAAGCCTACATTAAATACTATCACACACAAACTTTAAGGAATTTTGGAAAAGTGTGTTGAAGAGGAAGAAATTTTCTTCTATCCTTCTAGGCTTTTCTGGCTGGTCTAAAATTTAAACTGACAGGAGACAATCAGACTAAAGCTTAATAACAGGTATCCATGGGGGAGATCCAGGAAAACTAAGTAACTCACCAAAAGGCTGAAACTCTCACCTTAAATATCACTGTCAGCTTAAGACTACAGAGGATGCTCAGGGTAGTGGTTTGGGACTTCAAAGCAGAGGGAGGCAACTGACATGGAGATGGAAAAGCAAATGTTTGGTAAACACATGCTTGCTGGGACCAGCAGAAATAATGGGAAACAGAGAGCACTCTGTTTCCTTGGACTTACCTAGTTTCCCCCACCATATACCACCTTTCTGGTGACAGCTCTATTTTAGCAAAGGCCCTCTATCAAATTTCAGGCAGTTATAGGGGGAAGGTCAAAACTTCCTCCTGAGTCTTTTGGACCTTGATTGTTTAAAACTTGAAATGATCCGCAAGCTAAAGAGACATTTTGTAAAATTTGCGCCCCTACAAGCGCCAAACACAATTTATGGGGGGGGGGGTGGGTGGGGGGCGCGGGGAAAAAACAACTGCCTCCATAAAGACCTTTCAAATGTAAGCAAGTAAAGATTAAAAATTTAGGTAAGTGTCTTGTAAACACAAAAAGCAATGAATGAATGTTAATCAGTGAACTAATGACAATAATTATACAAGGAGCAGGAAACTCAATATAAATAAATTCAACACTCTCTAGGAGCTTAAAAGATGAAGTGATCTCCAGAGCTATGAATTCAAAATAAGCTGTGAGAGAAAAACAAGAGATTTCAGATAATTAATGATTTAGCGATTCTCATTCTTTGACTGACCTAGAATCACTTAGAGTATCAGTTCCCATGATATGCCTAAATTCTGCCTCAGACATCCATGACAAATGTGCCAGTGTATCTCAGAGTTCAAACACTGCTTGAAAGGCTATTCAGTCTTGGAGTGACTTGACAAAGTCAACCCCAAAGATGAAAAATTTCTATAGAAAAGAAAAAGGATAACTACTGGATAAAGTTAAATATTTCTGCTTGTGCTACAAATAATTAACCACAGTTGACAAAAAAGTCAATCTAACAAAGAAATGGAAAATTTTAAATCATAGATCAATGATAAGTTATAAAACTCATGCACCTTTTTGTGTCCTTTTTGAAATCTTGCTTTCAAAAATCAATCACAGCTCAATGAATGAAAGATGATTAAACGCTCCATTTAGAATAAAGAGTTTTTCACAGACATCAGCCATGCAAAGACGTGAAACAGTCTCCAGGCAGAAAATAGCAAGTACAAAAAAACCTGAGGGTGAGATAAGCCAGTCCCATTTCAGTTACAGAAAGAAAGCCAGTCTGACAGCACATGGTTACCACAGGAGCAGAAGGTCAAAGTGAAGCCAGAGATGGAGGCAAAAGTCAAATAATAATACATCACTAGAAAGGTTTGTTGCTTGGGAATGTGAACTATGTAATAATAAAATAATGGACCTGTTGGCAGCAGCACTTAAGGTTAAAAACTCCCTCTATCATGCATTTTTATGATGAACCACGTGCAAACTCCAAATAAGCAGACAGAGATGGTCAGCAGACTGAGGAAAATAGACTGGACACAAGTGAAAACTATAGGCATTGTGAAATGGAAGCCATGTTACAGATGAAGGGAAGGGGATAAGCAGCACGTCTCTAGACCTACACTGAGTCCTGCTCAACTCTGTCTCCCAGTTCTAATTAGCGCGGGTCCTTATGAGAACAAATATTTGCTTTCCTGATTTAAAATGAATTCATTTGAAAGGAAGGACAGAGTGTAGAGGAGTGTGTGAGTTAGTCGCTCAGTCGTGTTCGACTCTTGCCATCCCAAGAACTGTAGCCCACCAGGTTCCTCTGTTCATGCAATTCTCTAGGAAAGAATACTGAAGTGGGTCACCATTTCCTTCTCCAGGGGATCTTCCTGACCCAGGGATCAAACCCAGGTCTCCTGCATTGCAGGCAGATTCTTTACTATCTGAGCCACCAAGGGAAGCCTCTGGCTAAGAGTAGGAAGGAGCATTTCAATAATTAGAGGGTTTGGCAGTGGATGAAGCGAGAACAATGGCTGAAAATAAATTGCCAGAGAGAAGACTGAAAAGGTTTCACCATAGAAACCAAGAAAATAACAATATTATGAAGTAAAAACCCAAATTATTAATCAGACATCTAAAGCTCCTATCAGGAGAAGAGTAACACCAGATGGAGGTAGAGTATGTCAAAGATGAGATAAAAAATAAATCACCAGACCGAAAATACTAAAGGAAAGCGATTTACACCACAGCCTGAAATGAATGCTTCAACATTCACTGGACTATGGATTACCATTCATAAGCATCCTGACCCGTGAGTTGAGAAGACAGAGATGAGAGACGCTACTGTTTATTGATCACATACTTTGGACAGAAATTGCACTGAAGCCTAGTTAAAGACACAGGTCTGGAGCCTGATTTACCAGCTGAGTGATGGTGAGCAATTTACTTTCATTCTGGGCTTCAGTTTTCTCACTGAAATGTTGGGTTTCAGTACCTGTCTCCCAGGATTTTGGTGTTCTACTGTGTTTAACATGATACCTGCTACACAGTGAGTACTCCATAAGTGTTAACTGGTATATATATGCTTTCTTAATCTTCACTATAATCCATGAGGCAAGTATTATCATCCTTTTTTTTTAATTCTCACTCTGCTTATTTAACTTATATTTTTTTATTTTAATTGGAGGCTAATTACTTTACAATATTGTGGTAGTTTTTGCCATACATTCACATGAATCAGCCATGGGTGAACATGTGTCCCCCATCCTGAACCCCCCTCCCACCTCCTTCCCCATCCCATCCCTCGGGGTCATCCCAGTGCACCATCCCTGAGCACCCTGTCTCATGCATCAAACCTGGACTGGTGATCTATTTCACATATGATAATATACATGTTCCAATGCTATTCTCTCAAATCATCCCACCCTCACCTTCTCCCACAGAGTCTAACAGTCTGTTCTTTACATCTGTGTCTCTTTTGCTGTCTCACATATAAGGTCATTATTACCATCTTTCTAAATTCCATATATATGCGTTAATATACTATATTGGTGTTTTTCTTTCTGACTTACTTCGTTCTGTATAATAGGCTCCAGTTTCATCCACCTCATTAGAACTGATTCAAATACATTCTTTTTAATAGCCTAGTAATATTCCATTGTGTCTATGTACCACAGCTTTCTTTTCCATTCGTCTGCCAATGGACATCTAGGTTGCTTCCATGTCCTGGCTATTGTAAACAGTGCTGTGATGAACACTGGGGTTATCATCTTGATCTGAGATGAGGAAAAGGAAGTTCAAGAAATCTGGGCTGACTTGCTGATTTCATAGAAGTGCATGGTAGCTCAAAGATTAATATCTAGGTCTTTCAGTTTAGTAGCCAATGGCTTTCCCACTCAGCCGTCCTCCCTAAGACCCTGACCTGTGCATTGAGTTCATATGCAGATGTAGTCTTAAGATGAGATGAATATTTTCACTCAAGAATTGTTCCAAGTGGCAATTCCAATACTAAGAAGTAAGCCTATTAAGTGCAGAGCTTTGTTTCAGAGCCTGGGTTCAGTTCAGTTGCTCAGTCGTGTCCAGCTCTTTGCAACCCCATGGACTGCAGCATGCCAGGCCTCCCTGTCCATCACCAACTCCAAGAGCTTGCTCAAACTCATGCCCATCAAGTCAGTGATGCCATCCAACCATCTTGTCCTCTGTGTCCCTCTCTCCTGCTGGGTTAGGGGGATATAAAGAAATACAGAAAATAATAACTCTGTAGATTAAAGGTTAAGGCTAAATTTGGAGGGGTGAGCTCTCTTCCAAGAGGCATCATTGAAGTAAATTTACTGCATTTGAAAATCTATCTCATAGTCTTTCAAATTTGTCAGTATTTCAAAAGGAAATCTCTTTTGAATTTGAGCTTGTTAGGGAAAAACTAACACTGACCAAGAATAACACATTAAAATCTGTCCAAACCTCAAAGGAAATGTCTTTGAAATACTGAATGAATGCACTTAAAATTCCCTAGTTCTTTATATGAGATGCTTAAGTCAAAAAAAGCAAAATGAAATTGTTATAAATTTTACATCATAACTCATTAATGCCTTCAACAGAAGCAAAGTATTTTCAAGCTAAATGAAAACATCTGGACAGCTAAACAAGATCCTACAATTTTAATTCACATTAACACTATGTATCAGGAAATTTTATTTTTAAAAAAACCCTACAGGAGGTTAGCTATATATAATTTTCTTTAAAAAAAGAGAGAGAGCAAAACCTCAACCCCCCACAATACTTAAGAATAACTATTAAATGATTGTGGAGGAGTCAACCACACATTGAAAATTTAGCCACATTATCACAAAATAAAATCTTTAATGAAGAAATCAGAAATCATATGCCTCTAATAACATTTGGTTGGGAATTTAGCACAGAAGGATGCCAATGAACGAAACCATCACATTGCAATTAATTTTGTACAAAATGGTAATAGTCCAATTAGTTAAATGCAGAAACCAGTTTTGAAATTCTGTCATGATTTAAAAATCAAGGAGTTACTTATTAAACCCTTGCTGGGTGACAGGCTGCTGCTTGCAGAAACCAAGCAGTTTCAGACATAGCATTACATCATGAATCATCAATCATCATTAAAAAACACACATATACAAATATTTTCATGGTTATAGGAACTTAACAGAGATATTGAAGCCTAAACACTTTCACTTTTTAGGGCTGGGTGGTGGAGAAAGAAAGGAATACTAATATCTTAAATATCTACCTTGAACTAAATGATATACTGAATTCTTTAAATATCCTATTTTTTATATGTTAAATATTTGAAAGCATTAATGGAAAGAAAATCTATATCAAACACACTTCTAATTAAATATATAATTTTTTAATTTATAAAGGTTATATAATTTGTAAGGATTATATATGATAATTTTACAGTCTGAAACATTAAAAGGTTATATTTTCTTCTAAAATGTTGGTTAACTGCTTTGGGTATCAGCTAAAAAATTATCTTTCTAGAGAGACTTCATTTCTTGCAGTTGATTAGAAAGAAAAAGAAAAGGAATGAACATTTAAATGTCAGAAGGTCCTAAAATTCTGCTGTTAGATATTAACCCAAATAATCATTCACAAAAATTAAACTATAATAGGCTATATGTTGCTGCTGTGCCCTGTTGTGTCCAACTCATTGCGACACCATGAACTATAGCCTGGCAGGCTCCTCTGTCCATGGAATTTTCCAGGCAAGAACACTGAAGTGGGTTGCCATTTCCTACTCCAATAGGCTATATAGAATAAACTTATTTTTTTCTAATTTATCTTTTTCACTGCATTCTATTAGTTGAAAATTCAGTAAAAAAAAAAAAATAGTGATATTTAAACTCCAGTTCCAAATATTACATTTATATAGTTCTAATGTGCATGGATCTGGTTTTTTTTTTTTCTATATTGAAATAAAAATGGCTATCTCTGAGTTCTCTGGTAATAAAATATCTCCAAAGCAAAACACAATATAAAATTCAAATATCATTTATAGTTACTTTTAGATAGATTAAAATCACAAAAAAAGGGAAATATTTTTTCCAATATACAAATTAAGAAATTCTATGATTTCCCAGCCTCTAACCATGCATATGGCTTGCCAGGTGGTACAATGGTAAAGAATACACTTGCCAATGCAGGAGACACAGGAGACTCAGATTTGATCCCTAGGTCAGTAAGATCCCCTGGAGGAGGAAATGGCAACCCACTCGAGTATTCTTGCCTAGAGAATTCCATGGACAGACGAGCCTGGTAGGCTACAGTCCATGGGGCCACAAAAAGTCAGGCATGACAGCACATACACACAGACATGCAACTGTACATATGTTCCTGGTTTATGCTTTATATGTATAACCAGGTTGTTAGATATCTCACTTTTTTAGTTCAACAGCAAATGTAACATGTATAGACAGAAAAGAGCAAAAAATTAAGAGATGGACTTGTAGTGTCACAAGCAAAATTAACAAGGCTTCTGTATGTCTGAAACCAATATAGGTCTAAAAAATGATTCCAGTCACCTTTGCTTTGTCATATAATGATTTACACCAAATAAATTATTGCACTATTAAGAAAGTTCTAGGACCAACAACAGATTTCCCAACCTGGGGATCTGGCAAAGAGACTGAGAATCCCCAGAGAATTTGACTTTGGAGGCCAGTAGGATTTGATTACAGAACTTACATAGGACTGGGGAAACAGACTCTTGGAGGGTACAAACAAAACTTTGTGTGCACCAGGACCCAGGAGAAAGAAAGTGACCCCAAAAGAGACTGACCCAGACTTGCTAAAAAGCAAAATGGCTGTCTGAGGAGGCCTTACAAATAGCTGTGAAAATAAGAGAAGCGAAAAGCAAAGGAGAAAAGGAAAGACATTCCCATTTGAATGCAGAGTTCCAAAGAATAGCAAGGAGAGATAAGAAAGCCTTCCTCAGTGATCAATGCAAAGAAATAGAGGAAAACAATAGAATGGGAATAACTAGAGATCTCTTCAAGAAAGTTAGAGATAACAAGGGAACATTTCATGCAAAGATGAGCTCGATAAAGGACAGAAATGGTATGGACCTAACAGAAGCAGAAGATATTAACAAGAAGTGGCAAGAATACACAGAACTGTACAAAAAAGCTCTTCATGACCCCGATAATCACAATGGTGTGATCACTCACACTCACCTACAGCCAGACATCATGGAATGTGAAGTTATTAACAAGAAGTGGCAAGAATACACAGAACTGTACAAAAAAGCTCTTCATGACCCCGATAATCACAATGGTGTGATCACTCACACTCACCTACAGCCAGACATCATGGAATGTGAAGTTAAGTGTGCCTTAGGAAACATCACTACGAACAAAGCTAGTGGAGGTGATGGAATTCCAGTTGAGCTATTTCCAATCCTAAAAGATGATGCTGTGAAAGTGTTGCACTCAATACGCCAGCAAATTTGGAAAACTCAGCAGTGGCCACAGGACAGGAAAAGGTCAGTTTTCATTCCAATCCCACAGAAAGGCAATGCTAAAGAATGCTCAAACTACCTCACAATTGCACTCATCTCACATGCTAGTAAAGTAATGCTCAAAATTCTCCAAGCTAGGCTTCAGCAATATGTGAACCGTGAAATTCCAGATGTTCAGGCTGGTTTTAGAAAAGGCAGAGGAACCAGAGATCAAATTGCCAACATCCACTGGATCATCAAAAAAGCAAAAGAGTTCTATCTATTTCTGTTTTATTGACTATGCCAAAGCTTTTGACTATCTGGATCACAATAAACTGTGGAAAATTCTGAAAGAGATGGGAGTACCAGACCACCTGCCCTGCCTCTTGAGAAACCTGTATGCAGGTCAGGAAGCAACAGTTAGAACTGTTTTCTAAAGGAAATCAGTCCTGTATATTCATTGGAAAGACTGTTACTGAAGCTGAAACTCCAATACTTTGGCCACCTGATGCAAAGAACTGACTCACTGGAAAAGACCCTGATGCTGGGAAACACTGAAGGCATGAGGAGAAGGGGACAACAGAGGATGAGATGGTTGGATGTCATTACCGACTCAGTGGACATGAGTTTGAGCAAGCTCTGAGAGTTGCTGATGGACAGCAATGCCTGGCATGCTACAGTCCATGGGGTCGCAAAGAGTCAGATATGACTGAGTGACTGAACTGAACTGATAATGATTTATATCTTCTAGAACAGTTCATTATCTTCTGCCTGATTAGCCTAATACAAACTTAAAACTCAGTTCAAATTACTATCCTAACTTGTGTATTTTGCAACGTGCTTGTTTTTCTTCCTATGTAACTCCACATCACTTTATATAAATCCCTCCCATATCTGTAATGCTTATAGCAATAATATCGAAACTACTTTCTCCCTTAACCTATGTTACCGCAGGTAGAGATCACCTTCATTGACTAGCAAAGATTTGGGCCATGAGATATGCAATAACTATTCCTTTATACCATACTAAAGATGGTATTCCTTTATACCATACTAAGGATCTTCAGTCACAAGTGAGCACAAGGTTCAGAAATGATTTTTAGATCACATTAACTAGCAGAGAAGGAAAATGCCTCTTAATTCACCTTGGGTTATTTAGTCCCCTTCTCTGAATCAGTGCATATGTCTTGATGGTCATTCTCTATTCTTAGGCTACTTCTTTTGTGCAAAATCAATATAAGAACTAGTGTATCATTACTTATAAGCTCATTTCCAAAACCTCAAACAGAGAATTTCCTAAACTGAAAGAATCAAAAAAAACAATGGCATTCAAATGTGACGGAACATGAAACACAATATTAAGTAACAAGAACCATAGATACTGTGAAACAAAACTGTTTTGCCTCATAGAAATATAAACTTTTTAAATCTTAGAGTTTTCTGATATGTAGGGGGAGTAAATGTATGAGGAGAAAATCTAGGACAGAAATTTAGCTAATATTCCCAGGCATTTGTATGTCAATGCTTTATTTTACCATTTCTGTCCTTGCTGCTCACTTACCATTTCTTGCATCATTGAACTTGGTTAGACCTTACAACACTGCAGGGTTGGGTTCAAGGATACTGTCCCCTAGAAGCCTTAATGGCTAATGGCAGTGGATATGAATCCTTACTGCTGGCTCCCATTTTTTGCATCATTGAGTTTGCTTAGACCATGTAAGTAAACACTTGTGAATGGGACCCCGACATGGTGTAGATATTGCTGTGGGAAACTGGAATTGTTTTAGGGTAGTTTGGCCAGGAATTCCCATCCTAATCCTTCAAGATGGGGTTTACTCAGTCCAGAAATTTTCAGTAAAAGCTGTCTTCTCTTTTCATGTGAGAAAGCCTGAGGCCTAAAGCAATTCTCTTTTGGTTATCTCCCCAGCTTTCTTTATTGGAGACAATTACGTAGCCTACCACAATGACACTGTTGAATAAATAGCGTTGACAAGCCACTTGAAAAAAATTAGATAACTGACATAAACACTGTATGAATTTGGAGTTATAAAACCCCACTGAGAATATTCTGGAAGCCAATGGACCTTCTCCCCAGAAACTTTGTTGTTGAATGAATGAATAAAACACAGATTAGACAGAACTTCAGTAACTCTCATCACTTCTTAAATACTTAGTCTTGCTATCAAACTCATTTACAACAGTCAAGCCCTTATTGTGCTACATTTATAGTCCATTTAATTTTGCCCACATTCATAACTTTTTTTTTTTTCCCAGGATGAAGAACTGGGTCTCCCTGGCCAAAGTATCCTGAAAACAATTCCAGGACCACACAGTAATATCCATACCTTTACATATCAAGAATCCTATATGTTAAGTATATAATGATTATATAATTTATATTCTTTTGCACAGATGAAGAAAATGAGATTCAAGCCAAGTAACATCAAGAAAACTATGGTCTTTCCCAGGCTTTCGATTGTATCTACTGCTTTCCTTGCCCAGAACCCACTTTCTCTTCCTCTCTGCTTATTTAAATACAAAATATCTTATTGCTTTAGATTTAAGTAAGCAGAATTTCATTAATTATATAATTTATAATCCTTTATACAGATGAAGAAAATGAGACACAAAGAACTAACTTACCCAAACAATAAAAGCTAATGGAAGGGCTTTCAAAGCTTAAGTATCTGAAGAAACCAAAGTCAATTCATTATTGACTCTTTTCCTTCATTGATGAGTGGCATGAAAAGGGGCCAGCTTTGCTGTTATACAGAACTGGGTTGAAAACATCTTTCAGTTCCTTGAGGTTTAAGGAAAGGAATCACTTTTAAAGTTCACTTTCCTAAATTTCAAGAATACCATCTATCTTTTACAGAGGGAAAGTTTTACTCAGAATTTGTGTTAAATACCTTGCAAACTCAAGCTTCTCAAGAAACAATGGTTTCTTCCTTTAAAGTCATTGTCATTATAATAGTTCCATGAAGTGAAATGGTAACCTGTCTTAACATGAACTCAAATTTTCATTAATATTCAAAGATTCTTACAGGATGTCAAGTGGGGAATGCAAAAAGTGGTAACAAATCTCTTAAATTCCACAACTTTAAATTTCAATAGTGGATGAAGACTAACATTTTACTTGACTGACAATTTATTCTAAACAGAAAACAGAGGTAATTATCACTCACATTTATGCAGAAGAGCATTGAGACCTTAAATAACTGTACAGTCAATGACTTGCTTATACAGATGAGGATACTGAAGCCCAGAGAGGTTGTCTGACTTCCCTAAAATCTTATAGCTGATTAGCAATAGAGCCAGGACTTGACTTAGTTTTATGTCAAGAAAGTATACTGGAAAAACATCATTTTTCAGTTCAGTTCAGTTATTCAGTCGTGTCCAACTCTTTGCGACCCCATGAAATGTAGCATGCTAGGCCTCCCTGTCCATCACCAACTCCCAGAGTTCAAACAAACTTTTGTCCATCGTGTCAGTGATGCCATCAAAGCATCTCATCCTCTGTCATCCCCTTCTCCTCCTGCCCCCAATCCCTTCCAGAATTAGAGTCTTTTCCAATGAGTCAACTCTTCGCACAAGGTGGCCAAAGTATTGGAGTTTCAGCTTTAGCATCAGTCCTTCCAAAGAACACCCAGGGCTGATCTCCTTCAGAATGGACTGGTTGGATCTCCTTGCAGTCCAAGGGACTCTCAAGAGTCTTCTCCAGTACCACAGTTCAAAAGCATCAATTCTTTGGCACTCAGCTTTCTTCACAGTCCAACTCTCACATCCATACACGACCACTGGAAAAACCAGTGGAAAAACCTTGACTAGATGGACCTTTGTTGGCAAAGTAATGTCTCTGCTTTTGAAAATGCTACCTAGGTTGGTCATAACTTTCCTTCCAAGGAGTAAGAGTCTTTTAATTTCATGGCTGCAATCACCATCTGCAGTGATTTGGGAGCCTCCAAAAATAAAGTCAGCCACTGTTTCCACTGTTTCCCCATCTATTTCCCATGAAGTGATGGGACCAGATGCCATGATCTTCGTTTTCTGAATGTTGAGCTTTAAGCCAACTTTTTCACTCTCCTCTTTCACTTTCATCAAGAGGCTTTTTAGTTCCTCTACGCTTTCTGCCATAAGAGTGGTTTCATCTGCATATCTGAGGTTATTGATACTCTAACTAATAGCAATATAAGATGGATAAAAACATAAAAATTATAAAACAAAAATTTTTCAAATGTGAAAATGTTTAGAGTGCAGTAAGAACCCATTTTCTACAAGGCATTTTAGTCACAAATGTCCTACATTTCTGGCACTTTATATATAGAAATAGGAAATAATACTGTGTTTTAATTTGAAAGCAGGCAAATCTAGTCAACAGCTAAGCTGAGTCTTAATCCCAGATATTCACCTACTTAAATGTGGTGAGAAAAATGAGGGAAGAGAATTGTGGGGGGCGAGGTAAGGGGGCAGACAGGAGAGACAATTTCTGTGATTGTGTCTCGTGGATAATTAATATCTCTAAACTATTCCCCATTTCAAAAATATAGTATATATTTATATATGAGTTCCATGGTACATGGGAACATCCTGACACTGCCAGGATGTCAAATTTTTCCAGAGAGCGTTGTTTCTAGGTGTCCTTCTGTATCCAGATTAAAATCAACTCTATGCAATACTGTTTACCACTAACACCCAGATGAACACTCAAAGAATATTGGCTTTTTATAATTAAGTTTAAAGTTCCTTACACCTCTGATCTGGGTTGTCTAAATTTGAGATGCCAAAGAGCTTTCCAAAGTAACATGCAATCAGCAATATATTTTGTCTTTAGGATGAAACTGAATATATTAAGCATATACATTATTGATAATCTATTTGGTTACGACTGCATGAAAGGTCAGGATAGACTCAAAGATTCTAAAACTAAAGCTGCAGAGCAGCTGCAGAATGAACAAAAGAAGCTCTGTGTCGTAGATAGAAGGCTAACGAGTATTTTTCCAAATACACTTATTTTAAATGACAACTTCCATTCAAGAAAATTCAGCCTTGAATTTCTATTCTACATTCACTCATTTCTAAGCTCTCACTTCTTTGAAAGTATTTGCTCACTATTCTCTATAAGCACTTCATATTATATTCCTAGAAGGAAGGACATATTTCACTTGCTTCAATTTCAACAATTGCTTTCACTGAAGAACCAAAGAATTTGCTTTTCTTTAAAACACTATTCTTCATAATATGTACTTTCTCATCAAAGGAGAATTATCTCGACAGAAATTTAACAAAAACTTGGATTAGGGAGGAAGATAAGACTAATTTTACTTTAAAAATCAAGAAATGTTTTAAAGTTATGCAGTGTTCTTTCATCACTCAGAAATGAGTTGTGACATTCAGTCAGTTAAAAGTTTGGAATACTATAATAGAAAACCCCTGGGACTCCAGTTTCAACAAAACATGCATAGCTTCCTTATCAGAGAGACAGTGTTCATAAATGTATATGACATGTGTAAATATTACCTAAAACATAGGATGCCATTTACACAGCAATTTGATGAAAAAATATGCAATTTGGATATCAGTAACATCCCCTAAATAATGTCAGAGTTGCCTTTCAAAGTTTTACTTGGCTGCACTAAATATTAATGGCTTATAGTATATGAGACACTGGACAAAGAGACTTTCAGATTTAGCATCTTGTTGAAGAATAAACTGATGTTAATTATTATTCAAAGCAAACTACTCGACATTTATAAGAATCTCCTGAAAGATAAAAAATCCACATGTGTGTATGTGTATATATATATATAAAGCATCCCAATTATTTTCGTCGATTTTAAAGAAAACTTGCTTAAATATTCTCTTTATGAGGAAATGGGCTTCCCTGGTGGCTCTACTGGTAAAGGATCCACCTGCAATGCAGGAGACTTGGGTTTGATTCCTGGGTTGGGAAGATCCCCTGAAGAAGGGAAAGGCCACCCACTCCAGTATTCTGGCCTGGAGAATTCCATGGAATGTACAGTCGATGGGGTTGCAAAGAGTTGGACACAACTGAGTGACTTTCACTTTCACTTTGGACTTCCCCAGTGGCTCAGCTGGTAAAGAATTGCCTGCCAATGCAGGAATGTAAGAGACGTGGGTTCAATCCCTCAGTCAGGAAGATTCCCTGGAGAAGGAAATGGCAACTCACTCCAGTCTCACTCCAGGATTCTTGCCTGCAAAATTCCAAGGACAGAGGAATTTGTCCATGGTTGGCTACATTCCATGAAGTCACAAAGAGTCAGACATGACTGAGCACACATGCCTTTATGAGGAAAATTATTTAGGCCAAGAAGAAGTATAATGTTAGCATTTTTATTCTTAGTAACCAATAAGGACTTTGCCAGAGAGAAAGCTACTTGTCACTAATAATAAATTAGGTTGTCTAAATAGTCACAACATTTCAGAGCTAGAAAGCATCTTATATATTTGTTCATACAACTGATCCATTTTGCAATCAGGGAAACTGAGGACCAGGGAGTTAAGAAATTTGCTGAATTAGGCTATAGCAACATTAACCTCTCATATCTCACAAAATAAAAATACTTTTAATTATGATAATGCTCTTCTACCATTTTTGGTGTTTGCTATACCATACTTCCACAGAACTGGAAAAGGATCAGTTTTCACTCCAATTCTAAAGAAGGGCAATGCCAATGAATGTTCAAATTACCACACAACTATGCTCATTACACATGCTAGCAAGGTAATACTCAACATCCTTCAAGCTAGGCTTCAACAGTACATAACCTGAGAACTTCCAGATGTATAAGCTGGATTTACAAAAGGCGGAGGAACCACAGATCAAATTGCCAACATCTGCTGGATCACAGAAAAAGCAAGGGAATTTCAGGAATACATCTACTTCTGTTTCATTGACTACGCTAAAGATTTTGACTGTATCCAAGTCCAAGTGAAAGTAGCTCAGTCATGTCTGACTCTTTGCAACCCCATAGACATAGTCCATGGAATTCTCCAGGCCAGAATACTGGAGTGGATAGCTGTTCCCTTCTCCTGGGGATCTTCCCAATCCAGGGATTGAACCCAGGTCTCCCACATTGCAGGAAGATTCTTTACCAGCTGAGCCACCAGGGAAGCCCTTGATGTGTGGAAATTCCTATAGAGATGGGAATACCAGGCCACCTTAAGTGCCTCCTGAGACCTCTATGCAGGTCAAGAAGCAACAGATCCAGACATGGAACAAGGGACTGGTTCAAAATTGGGAAAGGAGTAGGACAGGACTGTACATTGTCACCCTGCTAATTTAATTCATGCAGAGTACATCATACGAAATGCTGGGTTGGATGTAGTAAAAGCTGGAATCAAGATTGCCAGGAGAAATGCCAATAATCTCAGATATGCAAATGTTACCACCCTAATGGCAGAAAGCAAAGAAGAACCAAAGAACTTCTTGATGAATGTGAAAGAGGAGAGTGAAAAAGTTGCCTTATAACTTAACGTTCAAAAAAACTTAAGATCATAGCATTGGTTTCATCACTTCATGGTAAATAGATGGGGAAAAAATGGAAACAGTGGCAAATTTTCTTTTATTGGGCTCCAAAATTAGTGAGGACAGTGACTACAACCATTAAATTAAAAGCTCCTTGGGAGAAAAGCTATGATAAACCATAGTAAGGCATATTAAAAAGCAGAGACATCACTTTGCCAACAAAGGTCCATATAGTCAAAGCTATGGTTTTTCCAGTAGTCGTGTATGGATGTGAGAACTGGGCCATAAAGAAGACTGAGTGCTGAAGAACTGATGCTTTCAAATTGTGGTGCTGGAAAGACTTTTGAGAGTTCCTTGGACAGCAAGGAAATCAAATCAGTCAATCCTAAAGGAAATCAACCCTGAATATTCCTTAGAAGGACTGATGCTGAAGCTGAAGCTCCAGTACTTTGGCCACTTGATGCAAAGAGCCGACTCATTGGGAAAGACACTGATGCTGGGAAAGACTGAGGGCAGGAGAAGGGGAAGACAGAGGATAAGATGGCTGGATGGCATCACTGAAGTAAATGGACTTGAGTCTGAGCAAACTCCAGGAGTTGGTGAAGGACAGGGAAGCCTGGTATGCTGCAGTCTGTGGGGTCGCCAAGAGTCAGATATGACTTAGCAACTGAACAACACACCATACTTCTTTGGCCAGTGATATGTTTAATCTGAAGATCTTGAACCATGAGTATTTCCCCCTTTTCTTTTTATTTAAAAAATGATGTTTGAAATTATAGGCACAAAATTTTACTCATATTTTTGCCTTATTCAAAGAGATAACCCTTCAATTGCCTCTCAAGTGCAGGTGAGTTATTCTGAAGAAAAGTTTTCTCTTAATGTTTATCTTCCAATCAACATTCATTTTTATGGCTTCCAGTTAAAAATGGAAAAATTAGTATCACACACATACCATTTTCTTAGCTGCAACTTTCAGGTAAATTGGTTCCACAAAAATCATTCCAAAAATGAATCTATTTCAAGTCAGCCTACATATAGTTTTAAAAATACACTATTGAATCATTACCTGTCTCTTCATTGGTTCAGATCTGAAGTGACATTTATAGCAACTCCCACTTATTAAACCTTCACTCTTTAACAAGTTTAGGCTCCTCTCTGTGGAATTACAGTGATTAATAGCTTCATTCTGACATGACCCTCTCACAATAGAACAAAGTTCATTAGCTGCAAGACTGTGCTAAATTTTCAAATCAGTACAGAAATAGAATTAAAGTATCTTTCAAACAAACTTTACTCAAATATATAAAGTTTTATTACATGCAAAATCTAGGGGAACATTAGTCAACCATGGCAGCTAAGCTACTAAAAAGAAACATGGCCCTCAGAATAATAAATTCTGCCTTCGAGTAACATTTATGCTGTCTGCTGTCTTTTAATAAGGTACAATTCCTCTGTTGCCTATAAAAGTCAGGGTACTTTTTAAGGATATTAACATTACAATGTAAGATATACAATTAAATAATTAATGCAATATAAATATCTTTAGACTATATAAAACCTCCCAAGCAAATGAGAACTGTACAATGAATAAAACCTCATTAAACAGCAAGATCACATAATACATATGAACTACTTATCCATGAATGTCTAAGAAGCTATCTTTGTCCTCAGAGGGCTAACTTTTTAAAGTTTCTCAATAAAAAATAATTGTTTTTAGCTAATGAAATAATATTTTGCATCTTATGGAGTCAATGTTCCAAAACACAAGATTAGAAGTAATTATGAGAACTAGATGTAAATGAAAAAAAAAAAAAGATTAAAAACCAGAGAGAGGGAGATGCATAGCAAATGAGGAGTAGGTATTTCCACTGTGGTAAAAGAGAATAAAAATGTAGCACATAGAGACAATACCTCATAACCTTGTGAAATAAATCTTGGACTGTTAAGCACTGACAGCTGGCACTTATGTAAGGTTGAAATCAAGTTAGAGAAATATAGTAGATTAGCTCTGGAATGATAGTA
This sequence comes from Budorcas taxicolor, assembly GCF_023091745.1. Taxonomy (NCBI): domain Eukaryota; kingdom Metazoa; phylum Chordata; class Mammalia; order Artiodactyla; family Bovidae; genus Budorcas; species Budorcas taxicolor. The sequence goes on along the minus strand of NC_068934.1, from coordinate 19,797,241 downwards.
TCATGATGAGAGCTATGGTTAATATACACCTGTGTGATGTGGCAGAGGGTGGGGTTTAGAATTGTAATTTTCAGACACACAGAGATCCCACTTACCTAGACCTGAGAAATGTGATAGATTAAATTACTGCATCAAGTTATTGACTCAGTATTTCCTCAAATATATACACTCTATGGAAAGTATATTCCATCCCAACCGTTAATGGGTTCAACCATGTGGCTTGTTTGGCCTGGTGACGGGAAGAGTGTGCATTTCCTGCTTAACTGGAAAAATGCCCTTTTGACTTGTTTTGGCTAACAGGATAGTAGCAGATGCGGAGTAAGTCTTGATGTGTTTGTGTGGATGGGCGTGTTCAGAATACCCCCTTCAATATCACAAGCAATACTTCCCCTTACCCCTGCACCAACCACCTGCAAGCCAAGAAGAAAGTCCTTGTTAGAAACTGAATCCCCCAGGACCTCGATCCTGGATTTCTAGCCTCCAGAACTGTGAAAATTAAATCTGTTGTTTAAGCCAACCAGTCTGTGGTATTTTGTTAGGGTGGCCTTTGCAACTATAGGGTTTCCCAGGTGGCTCAGCTGTAAAGAATCCACCTGCCAATGCAGGAAATGCGGGTTTGATCCCTGGGTCAGGAAGATGTCCTAGAGAAGGAAATGGCAACCTGCTCCATTATCCTTGCCTGGTATACCCAGTGAACAGAGGAGCCTGGCAGGCTACAGTCTATGGGGTCACAAAAGAATTGGATACAACTTAGCCACTAAACAACTGCAACAAAAAGGGTATGCATCCAGACGAGATTTGGGTTTCCTAGGAGAGAAAACAAAAATATGCTGAGTTGTTAGGAATGGGTAAGCTTAACCTGAAATCAGTGGTAGCAAACAGCAGCCGTAAGTCTGCCTCCTTGTAGCTGTCAATGAAGCAGCTATGCTTTATGTTAATTTTTAATTCCTCTTACCTGTTATCTTCTATGAAGATTAATGACTGTGCCTCTCTTTTAAATTTAAATTCAGCTGGCAGTATAAAATCACATATACCATCTCTCCAATACTCTCCTCCTCATCAAGGAGACTCAAGGAAAGAAAGGAATGTGTACAGTCTAATCTCTTTTTAAGCATGTAAGACCTTCTGTTAAGCAGAATATTTTCTAGGAGGAGAGTGCTTATCTATTGAATTATCTTAGCATGATGTCCCTAATTACAAATGCTTATAGGAAACAAACTTGGGATATGTGGATTTATGGGCCTGTCATTCTTAAAAAGTGGTATATAAGATAGTGACCATCTGAGGTACAGAATAGAGATGCTCCAAAAGCTTCCCAAGTGTTTCACTAATAAAGAGGGACCAAGGATGTCCCTAAATGAGCCAGACCTTTTCCTTTTCCTGTTTAGACCATGTCTCTTGATTAATTTCAAGGATGCAGACATCAGGAAAAACCTATCACTGGAGTCAGTCTGATTTGTGTGAATCTGATTTGATAATGTGATCTTGTGTTACCTCACCCATTTTTTCAACACCTTTATCCCACTCTGTAATCCAGGAGACAGATCTGCATAGACTGCATCTCTATCTTTGAGCTGGTCAATGGATGACACTGACAGGGTTCAGGAGTATAGGTTGGGTAAAAGTTGGGATATTGATACACCTCCGGCTGCTGTTGTCTGCCTGCCTTGCTGTTGGTATGACAGCAGCTGTGTGCTAAGGCAGTAGTTCCCAAACTTTTTGCAATCAGGGACCGATTTTGTGGGAGACAAACTGGGGGTAGGGGAGTGGTTTCGCGAGGATTCAAGCACATTACATTTATTTTGCACTTGATTTCTATATATATAATAATACCACCACTGATCTGACAGGAAGGAGTGGCCTGTGGCCTGTGGGTTGGGAACCACTGTTCCAAGGTATCACCTCTGTGAGCTGGCATTTCTTCTATGGTTTAGCTTTCATTACCCTTATTTTCTCCTCTTCCTCTTTAAGCCTAGATGAGGCAACAGTTTGACAGGGTTCATCTGTGACTGCTTCACATTTTTTCATGGATATTTTATCCTATTTATACCTCAGCAAGTTATCCTACATCAAAATCTTCGAGTGTGATTTATTTTCTGTCAGGACCCCAACTTTTACTTTCATTAGTAAAGTTTAATAAACAAGATTTCTTCCTAGTAATATTATTTTAGTCTCTAACATACAGACTAAAATTTCCTTTAGAGAGAGAACTTTAGTTTGTAATTTAGGAGCAATTTTTAAACTTTTCATTGTCAAATAACTGCATCCAGCTAGGAGGTAATGTATTTGAACTATGAAGATCTTAAAAAATGAGAGTGAGTCTGAGATTCGTGCAACTACAGACGATGGAGCTGGAGAAGCCTGGGACGTCTCTGGTTTCCTCAGAGAAAGTATGTTCCTTAATATTCTGCTTTTTATATTCTTAGTTAATAGCATCCTTGAATTGCTTCCATTTTTCTAAGTCACAGATTTATAGATTATTAAACTGGAAGGGGCCTTAGAGATAATCCTGTTACTTTCTTCAGCTGGCATGCAAGGAAACTCTGACCAGGGCTGACCACTGTGTTAGTCACTCAGTCGTGTCCGACTCTTTTGCGAGCCCATGGACCATAATGTGCCAGGCTCCTCTGTCCATGGAATTCTCCAGGCAAGAATACTGGAGAGGATTAGCACAGTCAAGTCTGGCTCCCCTTCTCCCAACATGTCACATCTATCAGTGGCAGCAGAGTCATAAATTTTTGACAGCAAACTGCTCCATATACAAAATTATTTTACCTTTCTTACAGAGCGTTTGTCATGATTGTATAGGATAATGAATATAGAGGATTGAGAACTAGAGTTGACATATGGTAAGTAATCAAGTGTTTATTGTTGGCATGATAACATAGACAAAAGCCTTGAAAAATAGTGCATGCCTGTTTGACATAAACTATTTGGCATCCAACTATGTTTATTAAAACATAAGGTTCTTGGAATGTCAAAATAAATCAAAGGGACTGGCTTTGCCACCACAAATATTATAAGGTTTTAGTAGTGTTTGCATGTTTTAAAAATAATGGCAGAATCCTAAATAACTTGGTATGGACTGCAAAAATAGCTAGGATCTCAGGAAGGAGGGATCACAAAGTATGAGAAGAAACCATGAGGATGCTTGATGTAAGCTGAATGTTGAATCATGCTAAGAATTTGGGAAGATATAGAGGAGGAAAGCACACTTAATGTAGAAGCAAGACCATGGACAAAGGAACAAATTTTCATTTGTCCATCCATTCATCTATTGACTCCAGATATTACAAACCTACAATATGACACACAAAATTCTAAGCAGGAAAATATATCAGTGAACAAAATTCCCCACTATAGAACAACATTCTACTGGAAGAAATAGTTGATGAAGAAATAGTTGATAAAGGAATGTACAATTAAATAATCAGATGAGAATTACCATTATGCTGGGTGGGTTGTCTTATTGGGTGGTCAGAGATGGCTTCACTGATACAGCTACATTTCAGCAGAAGCCAAAAGAAATGAGAGGGATTCAAAGCCTGTGGGTACAGACAGTGGCCATGACAAAGGATATAGGCCTGGAGAGCCAGTTCTGTGTTCTCATGGGTACTGTTTTAAGCAGTGTAAGTCCAGAATGGAACAACTCTAAACTTTCAGTGATTTTGATAGAGTATAATTCTCTTTATGTTAAAGTCCTTGTTCTTTTTCCTTTTTAAAATGCTTTTGAAAGTCACTCAGTCGTGTCCAACTCTTTGCAAGACAATGGACTGCAAGACAAGTCCATGGAACTCTCCAGGCCAGAATACTGGAGTACGTAGCCTTTCCCTTCTCCAGGGGATCTTTCCAACCCAGGGATCAAACCCAGGTCTCCCTCATTGCAGGCGGATTCTTTACCATCTGAGCCACCAGGGCAGCCCAAAATACCTTTAGTGATTTCTGTTTTATTCTTTAATCCTAATACAGTATTTGAAAGCACAGCTGCAGATCCACAAAGATGAAAATATGAGAACAGGTATTTGACCAGTTAATCCTGCTTGGTTATTAAGACATCAGCATTGGTAGAATATGGATACAGATGGTCATCTTCATGGTAGGGTAAAAGAATGGTAAAAGCATCAGTTGCTCAGTCATGTCCAACTCTTTGTGACCCCATGGATTGCAGCCCAACAGCCTTCTCTATCCCTGGGATTCTCCAGGCAAAAATATTGAGTGGGTAGCCATTCCCTTCTCCAAGGGATCTTTCCAACCCAGGGGTTGAACCTGGGTCTTCTGCATTGCAGGCAGATTCTTTACAGTCTGAGTACCAGGGAAGCCCAAAAGAGCATTAAATGGTTATTACTCAAATAATCAGCCTATGATGACCTAGAATAAAATGCATAATAAAGGCAAGGCTTTGTCACAGGTAGTATTGAGTCCGCCAATCTATCATGAAGCCAAAATAAATATAAGAATTAGGGCAGAGTTAGTGGCCAAATTGCTAATTCTGATATCATTGGGATCTTAAAGAAAATAAAAATCTGAGTTTAATTCTGTTCTCAGAAGGCATGGTGAAAGAATCAGAGCTTTTATGAAAGGCTAGGAAGATTGCTTATCTCATAGCCACAGGGATCATGTATTTGAAAAACTCAGCTGAACATTACCACTGGATTTTATGTTGTTGTACTACAATTTAAATTACATTAACATCACCACAAGTCCCATTTAACAGTTAGAGCTATAAGGGAAAAATTTTTTGAAAATAGAAAAAAAAAACAGTAAATTTGAATATCAGGAATGAAATCCTCTGAGCTTAACTTCTCACCAGCACAAGCAACCATCCTATTCTGTGGTCCTGAAGCAGATTTAAGGATCTCCTGAAGCAGGTATCCAACTAAAGAACAGCAGTTCTCTTCATTCCCCATGATCACCACCCTCACTTCCTCCAGAGAACTGTACTATGATATTAGTCTTCTTAAATAGGGGAAATGATTCAAAGTCTGACTAGGAACAGAGAGATTGAATGTGGAAAATAAATTACAAGAGCTCGTTCGTTTCCATCAGAATAATTGGGAGAATACATGCTGTGACATATTCTCATTCTGTTAAACAAGGAAGAGAACATAACATCAGACTGGGAAATAATTACAAATACGAGTGAATTTAGTAAGATTCTGGATCCTGGATCTATTGTGTTAGCTCAACTAACTAGGGATGTACCTAATATTTTGGGGGGAGTTGACTGAAACCTCTACTGAGAGGTAGCCTGAAATAAACTTGAGACATCAGAAATTTCTATTAAAAACTTAAAGAACTTGAAATTTTAAGTAGACATGACTGATTTGATTTAATAAAACACAAGATCCAACCATTTTATCTACAATAAACCAAACTTAAAAGATACCTAAAGTGTGTATACATATATATATACACATACACTACACACACACATATATATTATGCTTATAATCAGTCAAAAAAAGGTGAGAAGTGGCTATACTCATATTAGACATATCACTACTGGACAAACAATATTACCAAAAAGAAAAATTTCAACTCAGAGAGATAAAAGGATCAATCCAGCAAGAGAATATGTGTTTACTTATTTAACAAAACTTCAATATTCAAATGAAAAGCTAGAAATTAGATAAATAGAAACAGAACTGCCATACGACCCAGAAATACCACTGCTAGGATACACCATGAGGAATCCAGAATTGAAAGAGACACATGTGCCCCAATGTTCACCGCAGCACTATTTACAATAGCTAGGACATGGAAGCAATCCATTGGCGGATAAATGGATAAGAAAGTTGTGGTACATATACACAATGGAATATTATTCAGCTATAAAAAAAGAATACATTTGAGTCAGTTCTAATGAGACGGATGAACCTGGAGCCTATTATACAGAGTGAAATAAGTCAGAAAGAGAAAGACAAATACTGTATATTAATGCATATATATATGGAATTTAGAAAGATGTTACCAATGATCCTACATGCAGGGCAACAAAGGAGACACAGATGTAAAGTACAGACTTTTGGACTCAGTCGGAGGAGGAGAGGGTGGGATGATTTGAGAGAATATCACTGAGACTTGTACATTACCATATGTAAAATAGACGACCAGTGTAAGTCCAATGCATGAAGCAGGGTACCCAAAGTGGGTGCTCTGGGACAACCCAGAGAAATGGGATGGGGAGGGATGTGGGAGGGGGGTTCAGGATGGGGGACACATGTGCACCCATGGCTGATTCATGTCAATGTATGGTAAAACCATCACAATATTGTAAGGTAATTATTCTCCAATTAAAACATGTTTTTAAATGAAAAAATAAAACTGGAACTAAAAAAAGAAATAAGCACAATTATATTTGGAGATTTAAATATAACACTCTCAGTAATCAATTAAATAGAAAATCAGTAAGGGCATAGAAAATTTGAATAATATAATCAACCAAATTTATCTGATATTTACAGAATATTCCAAAAAATAGCAAGACATGCATTTTTTCCAACTTCACAGAAAACATTTACCAAAATAAACCACATCCTATTCTGTCGCAAAATACTTACAATAAGTGTTAAACAGCTTAAGTCAAACAAATAAGTTCTTTTACCACAACGGAATCAAGTTAAAACTTAAAAGTAGAAAAATATCTGGGAAACACCACATACTTGGAAATTAGATATTCTTCTAGTATACCACGGGTCAAATAAATTGTAAGGAAAATTAGAAAATATTTAGAAATGAAAATAAAAGATCATGTAAAAATTTCAGGATGCACATAAGGCAGTACTACAAGGCAAATATATAGCATCAACTGGGAATCCGGAGAGGCTGAAGACTGAAAAAGAAGCATTATTTGCATTTTTAAAGTGTGCAATAAGACCAATTTGCTTGGTAAGGCAATTTATCTTCAGTCCATGTTTCTGAATTACTAGCACTGTGTTTCAAATGGCTGTTTCATGAGAAAGTGCAGATTTAGTATGATTTTTATCTAAATCAGAAAAATAGAATAACAATAGCAGAGAAAAGGTTAAGTGAAGCATATGTCTAATTAAGGCCATCCTTCTTATTCCAATTGATGCGGCTGATGGTAAACGTGTTAGACTAGGAGTTAGTGCTCCCAGTATTCATGCTCCCAGACTGACAACATCTCTCGGCAAGTGACACTCCCTCTTTGAAACAGTTTCTCCACCTATACAGTGAATGAGCTACATTAATCTAGATAAATGTAATCCTATCTTGACAAATGCATACTTTTCTTTGACAAATATTAAGCTCCTGATAACACATATTTTGTGAAGTGCTATAGGAAATACAAAGATTTCCGTGGCTCCTTTTCTCAAATTGCTTATAATTTATTATCTAAAACACACCTTATACAAGTAATAGAAATACTAATTCACCTGTGATACAGCCTAAACATTAGCATAAACCAAATCCTATGAGGATCAAGAAGAAAGAACTAACTCTTTCTTAGCAAAGGTCACAGAATTATGGATATCTGTATTTGCATATAGTTGATTGGGTGACCTCTTTATCTAGCATAGCTTTTCTTCACATTCTCCAGATCAACAAATTGCCCCTCAATATTTAGAAGTCCACAAGATCTATGGCAAGAAAATAAGATGTGTTATATCATCACCCGCTCCAAGGCCAGGTATGGTACAGGATGCTTATCTATTAGGCAGAACAGCCAGCTGGTTTAAAAAAAAAAAATTGAAAACTACTTACCATCTCTGCAAGGACTGAGATGAGGCACGACTGCTTCTTTTTTTTTAAAGTACCACAGTAACAAGAAGGTTTTATATGAAGTGACCTCTTCAGGTTGTTTGATACAGTGCAGCCAGAACGATGTTTCTAGAAATCTGTTCTCTGGGTCAGATTAGTCCAGAAAAAAATTAACCTTATGTGAAAATTTCAAAGCATGCAATAGCGACACACATAGTAACTATTGGGAAAAGGGCAAAGGAGGGTTACATAAATCCCTGAAGAAGTTCACATTTAATTTGAAAATCCTGGCATAATTTTCTCTTTGCTCTAGGACTTGATTTACACATTTTTTCTATTCTTACCGTCCCTAGGCAATGACTGCCATGGAATAATTCCCTCTGATAATAAACGCGCACGTGAACAAAACTGCAGGAAACCAAGCAACATCTCCTAGCTCCATTGTTTTCTTTCCTTTCCCTCAACCCATTAAGACAAAATGAATATTGGCTGTATTTAGGAGTTAAAAGTCATTGAAAATCATGTTTACACTGAGTCTTAACCCCTAGCCAAAAATTAAAATAAAAGGTGCAATTTCTTTAATTCTTACTATAAAACAATACGAAGCACAATTTCAATCCCCAGGAAAATGAAATGGAGTATGTATAGCCTTTATTTTCTCTGTGTGACTCCAATATTAGCCTTTAAGAAAAGCTGCTGAAAATCACCCATCATTTTAAAGTAATTTAAAGATACCCCAAACTGAAAATTCAGTATGCCCCTTAGCTCTCCATTATCCATTTCAAATTTTCTAAGTCTATTTTAAAAACTACCAGAGAATCCAAAGGCCATTTCCTAAATAGACCCACCAGACTTACAGAAAATATATACAGTGTGTGGTGTGAACTCAAGAAGATAGCTCATGATAAGGGGACTTCAAGGAAAACTTTGGCTCTTGAAGCTCAGAAATCCAGAAATTGTACAGCAGCTTTTTGAAAAGCTAGACATATACAGATATAGACACTTATGGGTTTTAAGGTTTGCTAAAATACTGTGTATATAACATTTATTAGTGACATCTCAAATCAAGATGTTAATGTCAATGTTTCTCAAAGTGTGAAACAAAAACTATTGCTATCAGACATGTAAGTGGCCTTGTTACAAGTTCACCATTTATAATTCACCCTAAAATTTAGGAACATTAGCCTACATTCAGAGAAGGCAATGGCAACCCACTCCAGTGTTCTTGCCTGGAGAATCCCAGGGATGGGGGAGCCTGGTGGGCTGCTGTCTATGGGGTCGCACAGAGTCGGACATGACTGAAGCGACTTAGCTGCAGCCTACACTACATGCGAAAGGAAGCCAGCACTCAGAATAATAGCTAGTCGTCCACAAGGCTAATTCAAGGCTTTCTCCCTTATGCGACTTTCTCCCCTATGTGATCAACAAAAATCAAAATGTATCTCTTTTGCTTTTTAAAATTATTTATTTATTTTGGCTGTCCTGGGTCATCATCGCTGCACACCAGCTTTCTCTAGTTGTGGCAAACGAGGGCTATTCTCCAGTTGTGTTGTTCAGGCTTCTCCTTGCAGTGACTTCTCTTACTATGAAGCACAGGCTCTAGGTACAGGCTTGGAATCTTCCCAGACCAAAGGTCAAATCCATATCCCCTGCACTGGCAGGCGAATTCTTAACCCCTGGACCACCAGAGATGTCTGCCCTTTGCTTTTAATTCACTAAAATATCAAATGTGCTCCTGTCAGCTTTCACTGTAATCTCTCATGGCCATTGGACCCTGGAGTCAAAAGAAACCTTTATGTTACCTATTTCTCACAGCCCCAATGCTTCAATGATGAATAATTTTCATTATTCAATAATACAGTTTACTGCTTCTACATGTGGCTATTTCTAGATACTTCTCAAAAATAGCTCATTTTATATGTAATTGATATGCTCTCCCACTATTTCCACTGGCTGTTAGGTTCTGTCCACTGGTTGTTAGATTCTGCTGAGAGGTATATCATATATAGTTCTGTAAAACCACTTCTATTTAAGCTGACCTTATCATCTAACTTCAGAGTATTGAATCTCCAGCATTGTTACTAACACATGACCCTTAACTCATTGTATTGAATTAATCCACGAGTGTCCACTGTTAAGCAATAATTCATACAATGATTTTATTCATAAAACAAGAATCTTATGAGGTTTAATCATTCTGATGTCTCTGGGAATTCTGGAGGCATTTCATTGGTAGGATAAAAAGTTTGTTCAGGTTTTTCCATAAGGTACTATGAAAAATTCAAACATTTTGGCCATCCCAATATTTGAGAATCTACTCCAACCATTCTGGGGGCTTCCCAGGTGGCGCTAGTGATAAAGAATGAGCCCACCAATGCAGGAAACATAATAGATGTCGGTTTGATCCCAGGATCAGGAAGATTCCCTGGAGAAGGAAGTCATGACCCACTCCAGTATTCCTGAATGGAGAATTTCATGGACAGTGGAGCCTGGTGGGCTACAGTCCATAGGGTTGCAAAGAATCAGACACAACTGAAGCGACTTAGCACAATCTCCAACCATTCCAAATGAGTCTAAATTATGTAAGCTTTTCCACTGATCATGTCATGTCTCTGAAGCACATGTCAAAATTGCTCAGGTTGAGCACTATCTACTATACAGGCCCAATTACAGTATCACTGGGAAGTAGAAAATGAGGATCCCAGAAATTGAATTTGGCTCAACTGCAGCTTTGGTTCTTGTAATCTTTTCAGATGAAGTTGTCTTTGGGACTAAGATTCTTTTTTTTTAAATTTCCTAAACCACTGTGTCCAAGAATTCAGGATATTTTGTCAATGTCTATATTTATGTCAACATTTGATATTTTAGCACATGTTCAGATGGAGACTGTGCTCTAAAATCAAGAGAGTACGTTTACCCAGGAGCCAATATGGAGATTCTGGTTTTGGACAGCAACTCACATGGAGTGATTTGGTTTATTTTGGTTATTACCACTGTCCCTCCCTGAATTCTCTCCCCATCCATGAAATAATGATAAGAGAAACTAAAGAGCAAAGTGGACAGAAATAACATCCAGTAACCTAAAATGACATTATAAAATAATTATTATAAAAATTAACTCTAACATGTTATCAAGTACCTTTCATGGGACAGGTGTTATATTTACTTCATTTCACTCTCTGAATGACTTATTGGTGAAGCATCATTCCCTTTAAAAAAAAAAATTTACAGTTGTACATATATCCCCTCCCTCTCTAGCCTCCCTCCCCTCTCCCTAACCCCATCTTGTCCAGGTCATCACAGTGCACTGGGTTGGGTTCCCTGTGTTATACAGAACTTCTCACCAGCTATCCATTTTACACATGATACTACATATGTTTATGCTACTTTCTCCATTCATCCCTCTCTCTCCCTCATCCTCATTCCCTTTTAAAGATGGTAAAAATGAAGTTTATTCACCCAGAAAGGAAAAAAAAAAAAGCATTTGAACCCAAGTGCAAATGATATGACCATTCACATACTATGATGTGTTGTATAAGAATGAAAAGAGATTACTAAATTTCCACTGAACAATAAAAACTTTTCATTTTTGCCTGCAGCTTCTACAATTAGTTCTCTTGTGCTGCTGCCTATATGGCACCAGAACTTTTAAGCAATCAGAATTTATTGGTACCTTATACATAAGTGAATGATGATGTAGCCTCATTCAGAATTAGTTTAAATTTTGAGCTAACATTTGAGACAATTTCCTAGATATTCTCTAAAAGAAGCATTTCTGGATAAAGAAAACTCCAGAAATAGTGGAAATAGGTATCAGGAAACTGCCACCTTAAAATAAACGACCACCACAACATTAACATCCAAGTTGGAATATTTTAGTCTTAAAAAAAAAAAAAAATCTCTTCAGCAAGACTGTCACTCCTGCACATAAGCTGGCATTGCTCTAAATAGCAAAATGAGAAAGCTAAAGATGCCTTGCTTTGTAGAAAAACAGAAATGCTTTGTGACTGTCACAGCAAAGCACTGGAATGGCTCAAAATAAAATATCTGTGGTCAAGTCCTGGCTCCATCATTTCTAATATGAGGCTTTAGACACCTGGCATAATCTAGACATCTGTTTCTTCATCTGTAAAATGGAGATGATGTTACAACCGATATGCTGGAAACTCTGTGAGGCTCAAAGGAGACCGTGTTGTACACTTTGTTTCCAAACTTGGTTGCAAAGTGGAATCACTCTGAGAGCTCTGAAAATTATTTATGCCTGCATCCACCACCAGGCACCAAGGCTTAACAGGCCTAGTGTGTGATCTGGGATTTAGAGATTTGAATGAAATCTCCGGGTGATTCTAATAAGCACATAAGTTAAAATTTTTAAAGGTTATATTAACTAGGTTAATGTGAAATGTCCAGCAAAAAGCCTGGGTATAAGCACATAGAAAAAAAGGTTATTTTCCTTCCTTTTCCCTCAAATTATCTTGTAGTTCTGTCTTTATCACTATGAATAGTAAGACTCTTGAGAGTCCCTTGGACTGCAAGGAGATCAAACCAGTCAATCCTCAAGGAAATCAACCCTGAAGGAAGGACTGATGCTGAGGCTCCAATACTTTAAATGTATTTGGTCACCTGATGCGAAGAGCAGACTCATCGGAAAAGACCTGATGCTGGGAAAGATTGAAGACAGGAGGAGAAGGGGATGACAGAAGATGAGATGGTTGGATGGCATCACTGACTCAATGGACATGAGTGTGAGCAAAGCTCTGGGAGATGGTGAAGAACAAGGAAGCCTGGCATGCTGCAGTCCATGGGTTGCAGAGTCAGACACGACTAAGCAATTGAACAGAGGACCAATAGTGAGTATGATGTTCTGGCTCTATAAAAAGCATAACGTTAACCAACTGTCACACAACTCATTCTTGCTATACTGAAAGAATTACCCCTACCTGCTCTAAAATCTCCTGCTTCTCACATTTGACTACTGAATCAAAGACTTTTTTTAAAACAGCTCAAAATTTCCTTCTTGCCAGAAGCCTTCCTTATCTCCTGTTATCCCACTTTTAAGAGTAAATCACTCCTTCCTATTAAACTATAAATCATTTTCTGCCCCTCCTTGACATTAAGGTCTACTTTTATTATACTTGTATATGCCTTTAATCTCTAAGATTTGAGAGGAAGATTGTTGAGCAATTTACTGTTTCATCGATCTCAACCAGTACAGAAAGATGGCTAAATCTATTTTATTTATTCTAACTTATTACAGGCTCCAACCTAATTTTAAGTTCAGTTTCAAACAGCAAGTTTCCAATTTTGTCAATCACACTGAAGACAGAGTTTGAGTACATCCAGTACTCACTGACATTTACTGTTGTCCAAGCAAAATTTGGAGAAGGAAATGGCAACCCACTCCAGTATTCTTGCCTGGAAAATTCCATGGACGGAGGAGCCTGGCCGGCTACAGTCCACGGGGTTGCAAAGAGTCAACAGCGACTGAGCACCAACAAAGTTTATCTATAAGCTTAATTCTTTCAAAGTCCTAGAACTATAAGCTTATCACATTTCTGAGGTGTGGCAAAGCACTGGGCACTAGGCACAGCTTCACGTGTTACAAAAGCATCTGTGATTATCATTAAAGGTATAAATCTCATTCCCTCAACATGTTGCTTCTGTAGTCTGGGTTTTATTTACTTGCCGGAAATAATACCATAGAAGCATTTCTTGACTTCTTTTTCCAACAGTATTCCACCTGGTGATTATGGGAATAGAAAAAAAAAAAACTTGCTAAACCTGTTAGTCATTTACTCATCTAGGTATCTTCATTAACAGCCCTAAATCCCAGTTCTAAAATCTTAATGAGAAACCCATGTACTTCTAACAGTTAATTTGCTTAGACTTGATGAGAAAATTTTAAATGTTGTATACCTTAGTTTTATAGTGACACAAAATAGCATTTTAAAATAATGAAACCTCTGCTTTTATGTTAAGCACCATTAGACCCTTGCTAATTTTATACCTTGAGAATCCCACTACCAGGAACTTGGATTTTCTTCCTTTGTTAACTAAACTTGAAAGAGTTCTGTGTTTTGGAGTCACTGTGATAGAATAATGGCCCTCCAGAAATATGTGTACATGTGTGCTCAGTAGCTCAGTCGTGTGGGACTCTTTGCAACCCCATGGACTGTAGCCCACCAAGCTCCTATGTCCATGGAATTTTCCAGGCAGAAATACTGGGGTGGGTTACCACTTCCTACTTTAGGGGTCTTCCTGACCCAGAGATTAAACCCAAGGTCATTTGCATCTTCTGCACTGGCAGGCAGATTCTTTACCACTGTGCCACCTGGGAAGTTCCCCTCCAAAAATCCCTGGGATCTGTGAATACGTTACTTTAAATTGTAGATGGCATTTCAGATGTGATTAATAAAGTAACTATTCTGAATCACCCAGGTGGGCCCAATTAATTCACAGGGATCCTTAAAGTGTGAGGATTACTTCTGGCTAGGGTAAGAAAGATGAAATGACAGAAGAGGAAGGAGCAGAGATTTTGAATGTGAGACATTCTATCTCCCTCTGCTGGCTCTGAAGATAGAGGGAGCGTTAACAGAGAGCCAAGGAACACAGGTGACCTTCATCAGTGAAGAAGGACCCTGAGCAGCCAGCCAGCAAGAATACAGGCCCTCTGCTCTACAAACACATAAACTCAATTCTGCCAACAAAAGAAGGGAATGGATTGTCTACTAAGGAGCTCCAGAAAGGACCGCAGTCTCCTTACCATTTTGATTTTAGCCCATGAGACCCTAGTCAGACTTCTGCTTTACCGGCTTGTAAAATGACATCTGTTTTAAGCTACTGTTGGTAGTAATTTGTCATGTTAGCATGAGAATGTTAATACAGACATTTTGTTGAGACTCAAGAAAGAAAAAAAAAATGTTTAAAGATGACATTACCGAACCAAATCCGTTTGCCCAACACGACAGCCAAATGCTGATGCCAATTCACTTGCAAGACTTGCTGTGGAGGAAAAGCTTATTCACAAGGCAGCATAGAGATAACACCAGAGAACAAGCCCCACTCACCTTCTCAAGGTGAGGGGGTTGGGGTATTTATGGGCTAAGCAGGCAGGTCTTTGGCATGGTGAAATGTGATTGGAGGTAAGGGGGAAAGGGAGTTAAACTGTTCTGCGCAGGCACAAATGGAGGCCCTTAGAAGGCTAGGAAGGTGGAGCTTTCCAGAGCTCCCCCGTCGAAAGACCATTTATAAAGACACCTTTGCTGGCCTAGCTATAGGGAGAGTGGGCCTAAGTAGCCCCAGCGGGTTGTTGGATAGGAATGGGCAAGTCTCTGTAAAACAACTGGATTAGGTGAAGCTGAGAATGAATGCAATTAAACAGATGGAAAACAAAACAAAACAACTAGAATAAAGAGAGCTTAAACAGTGATGGCAGTTTAAGACCCATGCATTGCATTGCATGTAAACCATACCTCCATAAGATTGATTTGTAAAAAAAATGGTTAGCATCTCAGAATATTTTCCCTTTGTAGGGAATAATCTGGTCAAGAAGGGAAAAACCTAAGAAAGCAGGAAGAGGTCAGCTGTTCGGGTGATATCTGAATAGGAAGTAGGGTAGATCCAGAGAGTTGAGTGAAGCAGCAAACTTTTCAGAAAAGCAGGTAAAGTTCATCTGTTTTAACATAAGCGATGCCACACTAAATAGTTTAACCAAAAAATGGAGAATTTTCATCTGATTTCTTCTGTTTTCTCATTTAAACATGACTAAACTGTGGAAAATTCTGAAAGAGAAAGGAATACCAGACCACTTGACCTGCCTCTTGAGAAACCTATATGCAGGTCAGGAAGCAACAGTTAGAACTGGACATGGAACAACAGACTGTTTCCAAATAGGAAAGGGAGTACGTTAAGGCTGTATATTGTCACCCTGCTTATTTAACTTATATGCAGAGTACATCATGAGAAACGCTGGACTGGAAGAAACACAAGCTGGAATCAAGATTGCCGGGAGAAATATCAATAACCTCAGATATGCAGATGACACCACCCTTATGACAGAAAGTGAAGAGGAACTAAAAAGCCTCTTGATGAAAGTGAAAGAGGAGAGTGAAAAAGTTGGCTTAAAGCTCAACATTCAGAAAACGAAGATCATGGCATCTGGTCCCATCACTTCATGGCAAATAAATGGGGAAACAGTGGAAACAGTGGCAGACTTATTTTTTGGACTCCAAAATCACTGCAGATGGTGATAGCAGCCATGAAATTAAAAGACTCTTACTTCTTGGAAGGAAAGTTATGACCAACCTAGATAGCATACACAAAAGCAGAGACATTACTTTGCCAACAAAGGTCCATCTAGTCAAGGCTATGGTTTTTCCTGTGGTCATGTATGGATGTGAGAGTTGGACTGTGAAGAAAGCTGAGCGGCAAGGAACTGATGCTTTTGAACTGTGGTGTTGGAGAAGACTCTTGAGAGTCCCTTGGACTGCAAGGAGATCCAACCAGTCCATCCTAAAGGAGATCAGTCCTGGGTGTTCATTGGAAGGACTGATGCTGAAGCTGAAACTCCAATACTTTGGCCACCTGATGCGAAGAGTTGACTCATTGGAAAAGACTCTGATGCTGGGAGGGATTGAGGGCAGGAGGAGAAGGGGACAACAGAGAATAAGAAGGCTGGATGGCATCACCGACTCGATGGACGTGAGTTTGAGTGAACTCCGGGAGTTGGCGATGGGCAGGGAGGCCTGACGTGTTGCGATTCAGGGGGTCTCAAAGAGTCGGACATGACTGAGCAACTGAACTGAAACTGAACTGAACTGAATGCTAGTAAACAAAGGTGAGGAAATACAGAGGTATTGGAAGTTTGAACAAAGTTTTTTTTTTTTTTTAAGTGTGAAACAGTGTTTTAGGAGTGGGAGAGTCCTGGCCTTAGCTCTGCTGCTCACCCATTCCCTCTGCTCCTTGGGCTTCCTTTTACTGAGTTTATTTTCTTCATCATTGAGGTGTCCTGTTTGAGCAGCAGTGGTTGCAGAGGCTGCAGTGCCAGTTTCACAATCTTTGTTACAGGTAGATTATCACCAAGGAAACTCAGAGTGGGACTTCAGAGGCTGAGGGAAGGACTCTACAGGATGGAGCTGGAGTGCGCCCACCATGCAGTTACACAACACTTCTCAGATTTCTGCTTGCTTTCTCAGGTTCCTTGCAGATTCCAGGGCCCTGTGGATTTAAGTGAGCCCTGGGCTCCCAGCAGACAGGGGCAACTGGAGGCTCTAGGACTGGAAGTGGAAGTGGAAGCTCTAGGGTGGAAGTGCAGGGGAGCTCATGAGAGGAACTTCCAGGCAGAGTAACAAGAGAGGGGTCAGGGACTACAAGTGTCCCATTTTGACAGGAACTTACAAGAGGGGACTGATCTGACTCAGTTACAAAGCAACCACACAGAGAAGTCTGGATGGTATGAGAGTGCTCCCTAGCCTTGTTCTGTCAGCCAGCTTCTTCCTTTCAGCAGCATCCTTCAGCATTAACTCTGGAAAGAGGTCAGTTTAGACCTAGATGCCATTTCTGAACTCTCACAATCTAAGCACTTGGTCTTCTAATCTATTCACTCATTAGACAAAAAGCTCTTTACTGGAACCTCCATGGTGATATACATTTTGCACATGGCCTTTGGATCTGAGTTTTCCTAGGGTCATCAAAGGAGCTGTGTCAAATGCAAAGCCAAGGAATCTGAACTCTAAGGAGAGCTCTTGTTCTGGTTTAGTGAAAGAGAAGGGAACTGGAGAAGGAGGCATTAAACTCCATGGACAATGAAGGAAGATTCTGAAAAAATAAAATTATGACAAAACAGGGGCAATGATATTGAAATTATTGACATGTACAAAAGATGGTGAATGGCCCAGGTTACTTTCATGATAAGGTTGCTGCTGCTGCTGCTGCTAAGTTGCTTCAGTTGTATCCGACTCTGTGTGACCCCATAGATGGCAGCCCACCAGGCTCCCCTGTCCCTGGGATCCTCCAGGCGAGAATACTGGAGTGGGTTTCCATTCCCTTCTCCAATGCATGAAAGTGAAAAGTGAAAGTGAAGTCACTCAGTCATGTCCGACTCTTAGTGACCCCATGGACTGCAGCCTACCAGGCTCCTCCATCCATGGATTTTCCAGGGAAGAGTACTGGAGTGGGGTGCCATTGCCTTCTCCATCATGATAAGGTTAGAGTAGATCAGATCACTGTTGTTGGTTTGCAAACTCAGGAGTTCTCAGAGTGAAATCTGAAACTGACCCCTGCACTTGGAGGGCAGGGAGAGACCAAAGAAAGAGGCAGAACTTTGAAGACTCAGGTAGCAAGAAGTTTTTATAAGCAAGGGAGTTTCCATATTAAGCTTGGTAAACAACCAATTGGAGAAGGCAATGGCACCCCACTCCAATACTTTTGCCTAGAAAATCCCAGGGACAGAGGAGCTTGGTAGGCTGCAGTCCATGGGGTCACTAAGAGTCTGACACAAATAGCGACTTCACTTTCACTCTTCACTTTCATGCACTGGAGAAGGAAATGGCAACCCACTCTAGTATTCTTGCCTGGGAAATCCCATGGACGGAGGAATAGAGTGATGAGAGAGTCAGATAGGAGTTGGCGACTAAACGACAATGTTAGGTGTTATTGAGTTCATTTTTGACCTATGAGAGTTTCAATTTATGATAGGCTTATTATACGAACCCCATTATAAGTCAGGACAGATTTGTATATTTTCTTATATAAATGTGAATATATACAGATTTACATATACATGCAGATCTACGTATATGATGCATTTACATATATGTACATATATACACATTTGAAAGCAACATGCATAAACACACATTAGATTTGTAAGTTATCTGAACAGGTAGACATTTAATGCTGAGCACTAGTCCTATTTCTATGTCTCTTGTAATCTTGACTGAGGTTTGTTTTTCCCTTGTAAATTTCTCAGAAAAAGTTCATAATTGCAATGTTCTGTGAACATTTGTTGATGAATGTGTATGTGTCTTTATATTTCACAGTCAAGTATATCTTAATTATCCCCTTCTAACAGATTCTAGAATAATTTTAATAAAAATTATAAAAATAGTACACCATTCAAAATATTCTTTAAAATATTAACAGTTTCTACTATATAGTTTCTGCTGCTGCTGCTGCTAAGTCACTTCAGTCGTGTCTGACTCTGTGCGACCCCATCCCTGGGATTCTCCAGGCAAGAACCCTGGAGTGGGTTGCCATTTCCTTCTCCAATGCATGAAAGTGAAAAGTGAAAGCGAAGTCGTTCAGTCGTGTCTGACTCTTAGCGACCCCATGGACTGCAGCCTACCAGGCTCCTCCATCCATGAGATTTGCCAGGCAAGAGTACTGGAGTGGGGTGCCATTGCCTTCTCCATATAGTTTCTACTATACATCACCATCGTAATTTTTCAAAACTAAGAAATCAATATTGGTCCATTGCTATGAACTAAACTTCTGATTTTATTCATATTTTATTAGTTTTACCTTTTCCTGTTCCAGGATTCAGACCAAGATGCAACATTATATTTAACCATCACGTCTCCTTAATCTCCTTTTTTTTTAAAATGACATTCTCAGAATTTCCTTATTTTTAATGACCTTGACAACAGTTTGGAGGAGTACTGATCAGACATTTTGTAGACTGTCCCTCAGTTGGGATTAGTCTGACATGTAATTTTCCTGATTAGACAGGGGTTATGTGGCATTTAAGGAAGATCACAGGGATGAAGTGCCACACTTACCACATTACATCAAGGTAATGGGCTATCAATATTGCTTGTCACGGTGATGTTAATGTTGATCACCTGGCCAAGAGAGTGCTTATCAGGTTTCTCCACTGTAAAGTTATAATTTTTCCTTCCTATTACACTGTATTATTTAGAAATAGGCCATTAAGTTCAGTCCCTTTAACAGCATGCTTCCATAATTTTGTTTTCTGAGCACACTCTTACTTTCTGACAAGATTTTTTTAGGTAAAAATAAGTTTTTACTTAAAAAAACATTAAATGTTAGCAGAGACTTACACATAATTCACAGAATCTTTACAAAATAATTGCCAATATTTGTCCAGTTTTTTTTTTAATATATATAGACTTGGAAATTTTGCAGTAAAATGAGGTTTACAAAATAGTTATTTTAAAAAGCACCACAGTACTAAATTTTAGGCAAATTAAAGCTTAACACTAAAAATTTTACATGCAAGTCAGCTCTCAAACATCTTTATTCTTTATACCAGTGATAAGGTAAAGGAAAAATTAACATTAACTGAGGAAACAACTAATATACTCTGTAAACTGATTCAGATTTTTAAATTACTTTCAGAAGCTGTGCCAATGCAAAGTGTCAACAATCACACTATGTACTCAACTACACAGTTACTCAAAATGAACGTTAATCAAATTAACCCTTTAAACAGAAATATAGTTATTTCTTTTAATTCTGAAAATGTATCTCTAATTATAAAATTCATAAATGTGATGATTAAGAACTTTTATTCCTTCTCATACTTGGCAGTTTCAAGTTTTTTAAAACAATGATTTAGTTACATTATTAATTATTCTATAAGAGACTGGATATTGGGGCACAAAGTCATTTACAGGGCACTGGAATCTGTCTGGTAATGGCAGAGAAATAGTAGGAAAAAAAACAACTTTTTTTGAGTTTTGAGTTTTCAAAACTGAGTCTCTGTTTTACAAGATAGAAAGAGTTCTGTGGATGGCTGGTGGTGACACTTGTGAAACAAGGTAAATGTACTTTATGCCACTGAATTGTCCACTTAGAAATAGTTAAGATGGTACATTTCACGTTCCGTGTATGTCATCACAATAAAAAAAAAATTGATGGTAAATTTTCTGTCATGTATATTTTACTCCAAATAAATAAAGAAATGCTAATAAACATTTTTTTAAAGTTCAAGGCAAAGAGGGAGTCTTGGTAAATACTTCCCTGAAGGAACTTCAGCCTTACTTATCTGAGAAACCCTGTTCTATTTGGTTTCTCTAAGCCTCCAGCAAGAAGGGAGTTTCAGAGACCAACTAACAACTGTTATCTCAGAGAGTTGTCTTCTAACTTGATGTGTGTTCCTCATATGGACACCTTTCCTTCTTTGGGGAGAAACAAAACTTGTTCAAACTAACACCATCCGGTTTAATTGCTTATTTCATTGTGTGGTTCATGAAATGATCACATCACAATCTCCCACGTAATTAGGGAAATGAGAAGTAACCAAAATGTGTCATTGAGGGAAACTTTAGATATCTGTGTCCCACTGGTTATATCAGCTCTCACACCTAACAGGCACAGAATAAAGACTTGTAGAACCTAATTAAATTCCAAAAAAAAGAAAAACAACAAGAATACACAAAAGTGGGTTGAGTGATGTCAGATTGGACGACAGGAGAAAGGGCTGAAGACTATGTTACAAGAACATTGTTTACCTTGATACTGTTTTTGGTCAGACAGGGAGGGAAGTATAAGAAGAGGAAATCGGGGATTCCACAAAGATGGCCTACACAAACCATTCAATATCACAGTAACCCAAGTCTATGCCCCAACCAGTAATCCTAAAGAAGCTGAAGTTGAATGGCTCTATGAATACCTACAAGACCTTCTACAACTAACACCCCCAAAAGATGTCCTTTTCATTATAGGAGACTGGAATGCAAAAGTAGGAAGTCAAGAGATACCTGGAGTAACAGGCAAATTTGGCCTTAGAGTACAAAATGAAGCAGGTCTAGGGCTAATAGAGTTTTGCCAAGAGAACGCACTGGTCATGGAAAACACCCTCTTCCAACAACACAAGAGAAGACTCTACACATGGACATCACCAGATGGTCAATACTGAAATCAGATTGATTATATTCTCTGCAGCCAAATGTGGAGAAGCTCTATACAGTCAGCAAAAATAACTGGGAGCTGACTGTGGCTCAGATCATGAACTCCTTATTGCCAGATTCAGACTTAAATTGAACAAAGTAGGGAAAACCACTAGACCAGTCAGGTATGACCTAAATCAAATCCCTTATGATTATACAGTGAAAGAGACAAACAGATTAAAGGGAGTAGATCTGATAGACAGAGTGCCTGAAGAACTAAGGATGGAGGTTCATGCCATTGTACAGAAGAAGGTGATCAAGACCATCCCCAAGAAAAAGAAATGCAAAAAGGCAAAATGATTGTCTGAGGAGGCCTCACAAATAGTTGAGAAAAGAAGAGAAGCTAAAGGCAAAGAAAAGGAAAGATATACGCACTTGAATGCAGATTTCCAAAGACTAGCAAGGAGAAATAAGAAAGCCTTCCTCCTTGACCAATGCAAAGAAATAGAGGAAAGGAACAGAATGAGAAAGACAAGAGATCTCTTCAAGAAATTAGAGATATCAAGGGAACACTTCATGCAAAGATGGGCACAATAAAGGACAGAAATGGTATAGACTTAACAGAAGCAGAAGATAGTAAGAAGAGGTGGCAACAATACACAGAAGAACTATACACAAATGATCTTCATGAGCCAGATAACCATGATGGTGTGATCACTCACCTAGAGCCAAACATCTTGGAATGTGAAGTCAAGTGGGCCTTAGGAAGTATCACTATGGACAAAGCTAGTGGAGGTGATGGAATTCCAGTTGAGCTTTCTCAAATCCTAAAAGATGATGCTGTGAATGTGCTGTACTCAACATACCAGCAAATTTGGAAAACTCAGCAGTGGCCACAGGACTGGAAAAGGTCAGTTTTCATTCCAATCTCAAAGAAAGGCAATGCCAAAGAATGTTCAAACTACCACACAATTGCACTCATCTCACACTTCCCTGGTGGATCAGACCATAAAGCATCTGTCTACAATGTGGGAGACCCAGGTTCGATCCCTGGGTTGGGAAGATCCCCCAAAGAATGAAATGGCAACCCACTCCAGTACTCTTGCCTGGAAAATCCCATGGAGGGAGGAGCATGGTAGGCTACAGTCCATGAGGTCGTAAAGAGTCAGACACAACTGAGCGACTTCACTTTCACATGCTAACAAAGTAATGCTCAAAATTCACCATGCCAGGCTTCAACAGTATGTGAATGGTAAAATTTGAGTTGTTTAAGCTGGATTTAGAAAAGGCAGAGGAACCAGAGATCAAATTGCCAACATTAGTTGGATCATCGAAAAACCAAGAGAGTTCCAGAAAAACATCTACTTCTGCTTTATTAACTATGCCAAAGCCTTTGACTGTGTGGATCACAAGAAACTGTGGAAAATTCTTAAAGAGATGGGAATACCAGACCACTTACATTCTTCCTGAGAAATCTGTATGCAGGTCAAGAATTAACAGTTAGAACTGGACATGGGCCTACAGACTAGTTGCAAAATGGAAAAGGAGTATGACAAGGCTGTATATTGTCACCATGCTTATTTAACTTATATGCAGAGTATAGCATGTGAAATGCCAGGCTGGATGAAGCACAAGCTGGAATCAAGATTGCCAGGAGAAATATCAATAACCTCAGATATGCAGATGATACCACCCTTATGGAAGAAAGTGAAGAAGAACTAAAGAGTCTCTTGATGAAAGTGAAAGAGGAGAGTGAAAAAGTTGGCTTAAAACTCAACATTCAGAAAACTAAGAATATGGCATCCATTCCCATCCCTTCATGGCAAATAGATGGAGAAACAATGGAAACAGTGAGACTTTATTTTCTTGGACGCCAAAATCACTGCAGATGGTGACTGCAGCCATGAAATTAAAAAATGCTGCTCCTTGGAAGAAAAGCTATGACCAACCTAAATAGCATATTAAAAAGCAGAGACATTACTTTGCTAACAAAAGTCTGTCTGGTCAAAGCTATGGTTTTTCCAGTAGTAATGTATGGATGTGAGAGTTGGAGTATAAAGAAAGCTGAGCGCCAAAAAATTGATGCTCTTGAACTGTGGTGTTGGAGAAGACTCTTAAGAGTCCCTCGGGCTGCAAGGAGATCCAACCAGTCCATCCTAAAGGAAATCAGTCCTGAATATTCATTGGAAGGACTGATGCTGAAGCTGAAGCTCCTGTACTTTGGCCACCTGATGCGAAGAACAGACTCATTTGAAAAGACCCTGATGCTGGGAAAGATTGAAGGCAGGAGAAGAGGACAATAGAGTATGAGATGGTTGGATGAAATCACTGACTCATTAGACATGAGTTTGAGTAAGCTCCAGGAGTTGGTAATGGACAGGGAAGCCTGTCATGCTGCAGTCCATGGGGTCACAAAGAATCAGACACAACTGAGTGACTGAACTGAACTAAACCACACACATAAATCCTGAGATGGGAGGGGGAACCTAAGTTGCTTGGCTGGGATGCAGATTTAATGCAAGAAGCAACACATACCTAGAGAGGGGTGGTTAAACACTTACTTCAACCCATTGTAGAACAACATCTTGTAGTCAACATTTTTTGTAGTGATATTTTCTAAGTTCCTCAATGGTGAATAACTGGCCAGTGTGCTGAAAGCCAGGAGCTTTGCTCCTGACATACTTCCTGTCAGAACCTGGTAAGCAAATAATTTGCAAGGAGAAACAGCAAGTCTTTCAGTGGAAAATCAGCTATGTTGGTACAAACAGGCCCATGAAGAATGGGAGGAGTCTCATTTTAGCATGGGTAACAGTCTATAGGGAGCAGAGATTCTAGCCTTTGATGAATGTCAACCTGCCCTAATATTGTCTAGGAAATCTTATAATGGTGCTGTCACCAGGGTTGTTCTGGAGCTAAGTTAAGCTGGTCCCAGTTAACATCATGGGACCAAGGGTCCACTGTGTCACCACACTAGCTAAAGTGGATGAGGAGTTGGTAGGTGTGGATGAAGGGTCAGGATCATAAATATTTCCTCTGGCTGGTGATGCTATAAATCATGTTTGAGAAGAGTCATTTTCTGCCAACAGGAGATGCTGTTATGATTCACCTGTGGAAAGAGTTCTATTTGCAAAAAGACACATTTGTTTCACTCAGCATTCTTCCATATTCT
This sequence comes from Budorcas taxicolor, assembly GCF_023091745.1. Taxonomy (NCBI): domain Eukaryota; kingdom Metazoa; phylum Chordata; class Mammalia; order Artiodactyla; family Bovidae; genus Budorcas; species Budorcas taxicolor. The sequence goes on along the minus strand of NC_068934.1, from coordinate 19,772,500 downwards.
GAGAATTAAAGATATTTGGAATGACTGACTGCCCAAATGCAGAGCACTCTGGAAAACACGATGAATAAATCTCTGTTCAAATAAGAACTTTCTATATCATAAATGAAAGCTGGTATTCAAAGCCTTAGTGTTGCATACCCAGGCTCTTTTCTAATAGATGTATGTTGATAATCTCCCCTGGTGGCTCAGATGGTGAAGAATCTGCCTGCGATGCAGGAGACCTGGGTTCGATTCTGGGTTGGGAAGATCCCCTGGGTGGGCGGGGGGGGTGGGGTGGGGTATGGCAATCCACTCCAATATTCTTGCCTGAAGAATCCCCATGGACAGAGGAGCATGGTGGGCTACAGTCCATGGGGTCGCACAGAGTCAGACATGACTGAGCAACTAAGCGCAGGTCACATTGTATAGCAATCACACACATTCTCTTTTAACACAGTGGTGACATTTCATTTGGTTTGGAACAGCGAACAGCCTCAACGTTTTCCCCACTGATATGAATTTAATTGGCTCATTCTTAGATTGCCACAAGCATTGAGTTGACCAAAAATTTTGTTTGCTTTTTCTTTTCCTGTAAGATGGCTCTGGCAGCACTTAGTTCTCTTTAAGTTCATTTGAAACAATTGTCTTAGCTTGTATTGTGCAGCTGGCACATTAGCTTGCATTAAAAAAAAAAAAAGCTTAACCTATACTGGATAATTTTTGTGTAATATTGAAGATCAAAGAAAAAAGTAACATTTTTGCATATTATGCTTTATTACTTCAAGAAAGGTAAACACAAAACTGAACGCAGAAAAGGTATGTGCAGTATGTGGAAATGATGCTATGACTGAAGTCAAAAGTGGTTTGTTAAGTTTCATCCTTAAGATTTCTCGCTGGATGATGCTCCATGGTCATAAAGACCAGTTGAAGTTGATAGCGATAAAATCAAGATATTAATTAATAACAACAAATGTTATACCATGTGGGAGAGAGCTGACATACTCAAACTATCCAAATCAAGTGTAGGAAATCATTTGCACCACCTTGGTTATGTTAATTGCTTTGGTGTTTGGGTTCACATAAATTAAGCAAAAATAAAACCACAAAAAATCTTCTTGAAGGTATTTTTGCATGTGATTCTCTACTTAAACATAATGAAAATGTTCTTTTTAAAAACATACTGTGATGGGCTATGAAAAGTAGATACTGTACAATAATGTGGAATTGAAAAGACCATGGGGCGAGCAAAATGAACCACTGCTAAATACACCAAAGGCCGGTATTCTTCCAAAGAAGGTGATGATGTATAGGGTGGGATTGGAAGGGAGTTCTCTATTATGAGCTCCTTCCAGAAAGCCAAATGATTAATCCTGCAAGTACTGCTCCCAATGAGACCAACTGAAAGCATCACTCAACAACAAGCAACCAGAATTAGTCAACAGAAAATGAATAATCTTTCATCAGGATAACACAAAACTGCCTGTTTTTTGGATGACAGGGTAAAAATTGTTATAGCTTAGCTGTGAAGTCCTGATTCACCTGCTGTATTCAGCACATATTTCACCTTTGGATTTCCATTTATTTTGGTTTTTACAGAATTCTCTTAATGGAAAAAAAAGTCAATTTCCCAGAAAACTGTAAATGGAACCTGGAACAGTTCTTTGTCCCAAAAAATAAGAAGTTTTGGGGAGATGAAATTATGAAGTTGCCTGAAATATGACAGAAGATAAGGCTTCCCAGGCGACACAGTGGTAAAGAATCCACCTGCCAGTGCAGGAGTTGCAAGGGACATGGGTCCAAGCTCTGGGTTGGGAAGATCCCTTGGAATAGGAAATAGCAACCCACTCTAGTACACTTGACTGGAAAATTCCATGGACAAAGGAACCAGGCAGATTATAATCCATGGGGTTGCAAAGAGTCAGACATGACTGAGCATGCATCTTTACCATTTATTTAGTGAAACAGAACAGTGAATACATTGTTCAGTAAACTTCTTGGTGAAATGAAAAAATGTGTCTTTTATTTTTACTTAAAAATTGAAGGATGGCCAACCTAGTAGCTATATAAGCAGTCAATTCCATTGTTCTAGGGCATAGAATTATTTAAGCATTCCAAGGAAGATCTTCCAATGTAGGTCAGGTTCAAATGCTAAGCTCCTGAGGGATGTTACCCACCTCTAGCAAAAGAAATAGACATACCAGATGTTGTTCAATCCTAGAGTCAAGGATAAAGCTTATTACAAGATGGATATACGATGATCTGGAAGGATGTGATCATGGAGGAACATTAAGATCAAATATCGCCAACTCTTTTTCCTTCTATGCAAATTACAATAATTCAGTTAGTTTGGGAATCTTCTGATGTCCTGTTCTTCCCTTGTCAGCCTTAAACCTTCACTATAAGGGTTTCACACCAAAAAATGGTTTGATCTAAAACTAAGTACATTAGAGTAAACATTAGCTCCTATCAAAAGTATTTTCCACCATCAATAGATGAATAGATGAAGAAGTGGTACATATAAACAATGGAATATTACCCAGCCATAAAAAGGAATACATATGAGTCAATTCTAATGAGATGGATGAACCTAGAGCCTATTATACAGAGTGAAGTAAGTCAGAAAGACAAAGATAAATATCATATACTAACAAATGTATATATGGAATCTAGAAAAATGGTACTGAATAATTTATTTGCAGGTCATCAAGAAAGCAAGAGAGTTCCAGAAAAACATCTATTTCTGCTTTATTGACTATGCCAAAGCCTTTGACTGTGTGGGTCACAATAAACTGTGGAAAATTCTGAAAGAGTTGGGAATACCATACCACCTGACCTGCCTCCTGAGAAACCTATATGCAGGTCAGGAAGCAACAGTTAGAACTGGACATGGAACAACAGACTGGTTCCAAATAGGAAAAGGAGTACGTCAAGGCTGTATATTGTCACCCTGCTTATTTAACTTATATGCAGAGTACATCATGAGAAATGCTAGGCTGGAAGAAGCACAAGCTGGAATCAAGATTGCCGGGAGAAATATCAATAACCTCAGATATGCAGATGACACCAGCCTTATGGCAGAAAGTGAAGAGGAGCTAAAAAGCCTCTTGATGAAAGTGAAAGAGGAGAGTGAAAAAGTTGGCTTAAAGCTCAACATTCAGAAAACGAAGATCATGGCATCTGGTCCCGTCACTTCATGGCAAATAAATGGGGAAACAGTGGAAACAGTGGCTGACTTTATTTTTCTGGGCTCCAAAATCACTGCAGATGGTGATAGCAGCCATGAAATTAAAAGACGCTTACTCCTTGGAAGAAAAGTTATGAGCAACCTAGATAGCATATTCAAAAGCAGAGACATTACTTTGCCAACAAAGATCAGTCTAGTCTCCAGTGGTCATGTACGGATGTGAGAGTTGGACTGTGAAGAAGGCTGAGCAATGAAGAATTGATGCTTTTGAACTATGGTGTTGGAGAAGACTCTTGAGAGTCCCTTGGACTGCAAGGAGATCCAACCAGTCCATCCTAAAGGAAATCAGTCCTGAGTGTTCATTGGAAGGACTGATGCTAAAGCTGAAACTCCAATACTTTGGCCACCTTATGTGAAGAGTTGACTCACTGGAAAAGACCCTGATGCTGGGAGGTATTGGGGGCAGGAGAAGGGGACGACAGAGGATGAGATGGCTGGATGGTATCACCGACTCGATGGACATAAGTTTGAGTGAACTCCGGGAGTTGGTGATGGACAAGGAGGCCTGGTGTGCTGTGATTCATGGGGTCACAAAGAGTTGGACATGACTGAGTGACTGAACTGACTGAATGGAAAAACTGACATACAGAATAGACTTATGGACATGCGGAGAGTGGAGGAGAAGGTGAGATGTATGGATAGAGTAACGTAAAAACCTACATTAACATATATGAAGTAGATAGTCAACAGGAATTTGCTGTATGTCTCAGGAAACTCAAACAGGGGCTCTGTATCAACCTAGAGGGGTGGGGTGAGGGAGGGAGATGGAAGGGAGGGGATATATGTATACTTATGGCTGATTCATGCCGAGGTTTGACAGAAAACAACAAAATTCTGTAAAGCAATTATCTTTCAATTAAAAAATAAATTTTTTTTTTCAATAATGAAAAATGTATTTTCCAATTTTTCTGCTTATAGCCCCAAACCCAGCACTACTTCTGTGTTGGTCCATTATCATTCAACCCACCAGGTCTTTTGCAATATTTTTCCTGAGATAAGAGTTTCCAAGAAGAGAAATGAAAAATAATCTCCATAGGAGGTGATGGTATTTGCAATGATTCATTCTATAACATAAATGCAATACAATAATGTGGAATTGAAGAGATCATGGAGTCAGTAAAATGAACCACCACTAAGCACATCAAAGGCCAGTCTTCACCCAAAGAAAGTGATGATATGTGTGGTGGGATTGGAAGGGAGTTCTCTAATATGAGCTCCTTCCAGAAAACCAAATGAGTAATTCTGCAAGTACTACTCCAAACTAGACCAACTGAAAGCAGCAATCAACAACAAGCCTGTCACAATATGTTTTAAAAAAGAAATGCAACAAGGCAAAATGGTTTTCTGAAGAGGCCTTACAAATAGCTGAGAAAAGAAGAGAAGCAAAAGGCACAGAAGAGGGAAAGATATGCCCATCTGAATGGAGAGTTCCAAAGGATAGCAAGAGAGATAAGACAGGCTTCTTAAGTGAACAATGCAAAGAAATAGAGGAAAACAATAGAATAGGAAAGACTAGAGATCCCTTCAAGAAAATTAGAGGCTTGAAGATTAGAGGTTCAAGATTGTGGAGTAGAAGGATATGCATTCATATCCTCCTGCAAGAGCACCAAAACTGCAACTAGCTGTTGAACCACCACCAACAGGAAGTCACTGGAACCCACCAAAAAAAGATACCTCATGTTAAAAGACAAAGAAGAAGCCACAGCAAGACAGTAGGAGGGGCACAGTCACAATAAAATCAAATCCCATACCTGCTGGGTGGGTGAACCACAGACTGGAGAACAATAACATAAAAGAAGTTCTCACACTATTGTGAAGGTTCTAAACCCCACATCAGGCTTCCCAGCCTGGGGATCCAACAAAGGGACTTGGAATCCCCAGGGAATCTGGCCTTGAGGGCCAGCAGGATTTGACTATAGGCCTTCCAGAGGACTGAAGGATACAGACACTCCAGGCTTGGAGGACACAAGCAAAATTTTTGTGCACCAAGACCCAGAGGAGAACAGCAGTGACCACAGGAGACTGAACCAAAACTATCTGCAGGTGTTAGAGGGCCTCCTGAGGAGGTGTGGGTTGGCAGGGGCTCACCAAAAGGACGGGGGCACCAGAAGGTTCCTCTTGGTGTAAATCCTCTTGGAGTTTGCCATTAATCCTACCATAGAGCCCAGGGCTGGGTCATCTCAAGCAAAACAACTACCAGGGAAGGAGTTCAACACCACCCATCAGCAGATAATTGGATTAAAGTTTTACTGAGCAAGGCCCTGCCCACTCGAGCAAGCCCACCACCAGTCCTTCCCCATTAAGGAGCTTACACAAGCCTCTTAGCTTCATCCATCAGAGGGCAGATAGAAGAAGCACAGTCTCACAGCAGCTAACACAAAAATCATATTACAGAAAGTCAATCATGATGAAAAAGCAGAAAGTTATGTCCCAGATAAAGTGACTAGATAAAACCCCAGAAAAACAACTAACTGAAGTGGAGATAGCCAATCCTCCAGAAAAAGAATTCAGAATAATGATAGTGAAGATGATCTAGGATCCCGGGAAAAGAATGGAGGCAAAGATTGAGAAGATGCAAGAAATGTTTACCAAAGACTTAGAAGAACTAAAGAACAAGCAAACAGAAATGAATAATACATTAGAAGGAATCAATAACAGAATAACTGAGGCAGAAGAACAGATAAATGACCTGGAGGACAGAATGGTGGAAACTACTTCCACCGAACAGAATATAGGGGAAAAAAAATGAAAAGAAATGAAGACAGCCTAAGAGATCTCTGGGACAATATTAAATGCACCAACATTTGCTTTATAGGGGTCCCAGAAGGAGAAGAGAGAGAAAGGACCTGAGAAAATATTTGAAGGGGTAATAACTGGATACTTCCTGAACATGGGAAAGGAAATAGTCAATCAAGTCCAGGAAGCACAAAGAGTCCCAGGCAGGATAAACCCAAGGAGGAACACAACAAGACACACAGTAATCAAACTGACAAAAATTAAAGACAGAGATAAAATATTAAAAGCAACAAGGGGACAATAACAAATAATATATAAGGGAACTCCCATCAGGCTATCAGCTGATTTTTCTACAAGCCGAAGGGAATGGCATGATATATTTAAAATGATGAAAGGGAAGAACCTACAATAATATTCTGCCTAGCAAGACTCATTGAGATTTGATGGAGAAATCAAAAAGCTTTCCAGACAAGCAAAAGTTAAGGGAACTCAACACCACCAAACCAGCTTTATAACAAATGCTAAAGAAATTTCTCTAGGCAGGAAACATAAGAGAAGGAAAAGACCTACAGAAAATAAACCCAAAACAATTAAGAAAATGGTAATAGGATCATACATTCTGATATACTTTAAATGTAAATGGATTAAAGGCACCAACAAAAAGGCATAGACTGGCTGGGTGGATGTAAGTATGTGCACGTATGCACTTCCATTTACTGATCACTCTGCTTGAAACCCCCAAATTGTATGTAATTTTATATTGTTAAGTTAATCATGTTCCCATTATGACTTGCAATTGTAATTATCTTTCATTTTTGCCTGACTATTGATTGTGAAAGCTGATAAATATTTTTGCTATTGTGATTATGTAATTATTACTCACTTAATACCATTGTATCATGATTGGTCAACAGAAAAATAATAGCACTCTATATCACCAAAACTAGGATCTAATAGAAAAACCTGTAACCATTTTTAAAATCCAGATGCATTTCAGAATTATTTTGAAATTGTTTGAAAAATACAAATGCACAGGTATTGCTTTTTTCTCCAGAGCACCAGATATGTTTCTAATGAGCAGTCATGTTTAAAAACAACTGGACTATATGATGACCTTTACTTTTATCTAGACTGTTTCACTTTCTCTATTTCATATTCAGTGCTTCCATTTCATTTACTTTATGTTCTCCAATTTCTCCAACTCTTCTTTTTTTATGTTCTTTCTCAGCCTTTATCAAGTATAATAGAAAAGTTTATATATTATTACATTTTGATTACACTTGTTTGACTTAGTAAGAATAGAATGCTAGATTTCTAATTAAAAATTAGATATGCAACAAGTAACAAAGTTTACTGTATAGAATAGGAAACTATAATCAATATCTTGTAATAACCTATGATGGACAATAATTTCAAGATAATATATGTGTATTTGTATAACTGAATCACCTTGCTGCGCACCTGGAACATTGTAAGTCAACTATTCTTCATAAAAAATATATATATATTTTTTAAATTAGAGATAACAAGGGAACATTTCACACAAAGATGGGCACAATAAAGGACAGAAACACTATGGACTTAACAGAAGCAGAAGATACTAATAAGAAGTGGCAAGAATACACAGAAGAACTGTACATAAAAGATCTTAGTGACCTGGATAATTACAATGGTGTAATCATTCACCTAGAACCAGACATTCTGGAGTGAAGTCAAGTGGGCCTTAAGAAGCATTACTGCAAACAAAACTAGTGTAGGTGATGGAATTCCAGTTGAACTATACCAAATCCTAAAAGATGATCCTGAAAAGGGCTGCCCTCAATATGCCAGAAAATTTAGAAAACTCAGCAATGGCCACAGAGCAGGAAAAGATCAGTCTTCATTCTGATCCCAAAGAAAAGTAATGGCAAATAATGTTCAAACTACTACACAACTGTGCTCATTTCCCATGCTAGCAAGGTAATGCTCAAAAATCCTTCAAGCTAGGCTTCAACATTATGTGAACCAAGTACTTCCAGATGTATAAACTGCATATAGAAAAGACAGAGGAACCAGACAACAAATTGACAACATCTGTTGGATCATCGAAAAAGCAAGAGAGTTCCAGAAAAACATCTGCTTTTGCTTCTTTAACTAAACTAAAGCCTTTGACTGTGTGGACTCTAAAAATGTGTGTAATATTCTTAAAGAGGTGGAAATGCCAGACCACTTTACTTGTCTCCTGAGAAACCTGTATGTAGATCAAGAAGCAACAGTTAGAACTGGACATGAACAGACTGGTTCCAAAATGGGAAAAGAGTACTTCAAGGCTGTATATTGTCACCCTGTTTATTTAACTTATATATAAAGTACATTATGCAAAATTCTGGCTGGATGAAGCACAGCTGGAATCAAGATTGCTGGGAGAAATATCAATAACTTCAGATATGAAGATGACACCACCCTTATAGCAGAAAGAGAAGAGGAACAAAAGAGCCTCTTGATGAAGGTGAAAGAGTATGAAAAAACTAGCTTAAAACTCAACATTCAAAAAATGAAGACCATTGCATCTGGTCCCATCACTTCATGGCAAATAGATGGGGAAACAATGGAAACAGTGAGACTATTTTCTTGGGCTTTTTATTTCCTTGGGCTCTGAAATCACTGCGGACAGTCACAGCAGCCATGAAATTAAAGACACTTGCTCTTTGGAAGAAAAGTTATGGCAAAGCTAGACAGATTATTTAAAACCAGAGACATCACTTCTCTGATAAAGGTCTGTATAGTCAAAGCTATTGTTTTTCCAGTAGTCAGGTATGGATGTGAGAATTGGACCATAAAGAAGACTGGGCTCCAAAGAATTGATACTTTGGAACTGTGGTGCTGGTGAAGACTCTTAAGAGTCCCTTGGACTGCAAGCAGATCAAACCAGTCCATCCTAAAGGAAATCAGTCCTGAACAGTCATTGGAAGGACTGATGCTGAAGCTGAAGCTCCAATACTTAGGCCACCTAATACGAAGAACTGACTCATTGGAACAGACCCTGATTCTGGGAAAGACTCAGGGCAGGAGGAGAAAGGGGATGACAATGAATGAGATGGTTGGATGGCACCATAGATTCGATGGACATAAGTTTGAGCCAACTCCAGAAGATAGTGAAAGACAGGGAAGCTTGGTGTGCTGCAGTTTATGGAGTCACAAAGAGTCGGACACAACTGAGCAACTAAAAAACAATTCTATAACACTGAACCTGCTGTATTTGCACTGAAGGGCCTTCCTATTCTCTAGAGTTCCTTTTTCAAACTTTTCTTCCTAAACTCAAGGTAATACATTTTTACTCTCATTGGTTTCCCAGATTTTCTCACTGTTTTAATTATGTGTAGTGGAAAAAAATAGACTTTGGCTTCAGACTGAATTGGACTCACTCCCAGCTCTATCACTTTTTTGTCTTCCTTGCTGCGTGTGTGTGTGTGTGCGCACGCACAGGCACATGCATGTAAGCGCTCATTTGTATTCCATCTTTGCAATAGCATGGAATGTAGCCTAATCCACCAGGTTACTCTGTCCATGGATTTTCCTGGAAAAAATATTGGAGTGGGTTGCTATTTCTTTCTCCAAGATATCTTTCTTGCCATATTTAACTGTTAAAATCCTTTCCTCTATTTGCAAGCTTAGTTCAAATGGTATCTCCTTCATGAAGACTTCCTTAAATATTTTGGAACTAAAGAGATTTTGGTGGCATTCACCTCCAGTGGTTCATTTTTATGCCTCTTTAATTCTATTCTCTGTACTTATTTGTATATGTCTTCAACCAAATTCAAATCCTGGTTTCATATGTTTTTGCTTTGTAACCTTGATATAATCGCTTATGTTCTTAAAGTCTTTATTATCCAAACAATAAAATGGGAAAGGGGAAGATAATCTATATATTTCTCATTATTATTTTGCTGATTAAATATGATAAAATATTTTCTGGGTCTAGGAGAATGGCTGGCACACAATACTGCGATATTCACAATAGTTCCCTCACTCTATTGCTTTTACTGAGTGTAACTTACTCACAGAAGGAACTGTCACTTTTTTGTGTATTATATAGCAAGCATTTCATCTTATATCTCAGTCTGTATATATCTTGCCTATATTGAACTTAGTAGATGGCTACTTGTACCATTATTTGCCAATTTTAGATCACTTGTTGCTAAAGCTGATGAGAGAAGGCTGTCTCTCAGGAGAAGGAAGCAGTAGCTACCTCACATTTTATCAAGACTAAAGTATTCTCTCTTTGTCTCTCTAGACAACTTAATCTTCATTCTTATCCCACCCTTTGTATTTGTTCCCATTACCATTCAGAAACCAAATTAAAAAAAAAAAAAAAAAAAACAGAAAATAAAAAACAAAAACCAAAAAGACCTTTAGTGATCTAAAATATTTATTCAACAGTCATCTGTGCTGAACTTGCTCACCTTCCTGACCTCGCAGATAACCATAAATCTTTCTCTTTAAAAGTATATAATGGCTTCCCTGGTGGCTCAGAGGTTAAAGCGTCTGCCTCTAATCCAGGAGACCTGGGTTCGATCCCTGGGTCAGGAAGATCCTCTGGAGAAGGAAATGGCCACCCACTCCAGTATTCTTGCCTAGAGAATCCCATGGATGGAGGAGCCTGGTGGGCTACAGTCCGTGGGGTCGCAAAGAGTCGGACACGACTGAGCGACTTAACTTTTAACTTTCAAAAGTATACAATAGATGAGGCCATGATCTAAATCTATTAACAAGTTAACATATCAAAGACTCATTGTTCAAAATGCCTATTCACTGATCTAGGAGTAAAGGTTTTTATCTTTGCCTCAGCGGAAAAAAAAAAAGCAATCTTGGCCAAATTAGTCATCTACTCATAGCCTGTGAGAGAGACATTGGAAAAAGGTTTTAGTAGATCACCATACTACACAGAATGCTCTGACTAAAGACCTTAGACAAGGGCCTCTTTCACAGAAGACAGACCAGTCCATGGAATTCACAGATTCCATCACTGATGCATAGCATTTGACCCCCAATTCCAAAAATAAGCACTAGATCTTCCTAGGTTTTGAGATTCATGATGGCAACCTGGCAGTACCAGTTAAGCTCAGATGGATATTTCTTTAAATCCTCCATGATACAACTCACCACAGTAGGGAGAAATTGATTCAGTATTTTTTTTTTTTTTTTTTGACTGTGCTGGATTTGTTGCTCTGCATGGGCTCTCTCTGGTTGGGGCGAGAGGGGGCTACTCTCTGGTTGCACAGCACAGGCTTCATATTGCGGTGGCTTCCAGTGTTGTAGAGCACATGGGGCTTCACTGTTACGGTATACGGGCTTAGCTGCCATGCGGCATGTAGAATCTTTCCAGACCAGGGATCAAACCCATGTTCCCTGAATTGGCTGGCAAATTCTTAACCACTGGAGTACCAGATAAAATCACTATAGTAATCACCAAAATCACTATAGTATTAAGTCAACACTGATGGGGTAGCTTTCTAAGACATCAGAAGATACAAGCAGTTCTTCCCTCATCTATAACCAACATAATCCTAGAAAAACTATAAAGTCAGACATGAATTGGAATCTTGCCCCATAGGATCCTTTGAGGATCTCCAAATAGATTTTGTACAATTTCTTCCCTCTGTGGGTTATGCAATTTTACTAGTAATTGTGTGTTTATTTGAGGGGTGCTAACAATTGAATTTCACTGCAACTTAAAATGGCTTTGAAAACTATTATATATTTGTGTTCTTTACTTAAGCCATTCCAACCTAGCTATTTAGTAAGAGGTGAAAACATTCTACTGGAAGTTCTACTTTGAAAGAGCTAAAGCTCAGTAAAGTAAAGTGTTATTCACTCAGTCATGTCCGACTTTCTGCAATCTTATGGAATGTAGCCCACCAGGCTACTTTGTCCATGGGATTCTCCAGGCAAGAACACTGGAGTGGGTTGCCATTCCCTTCCCCAGGGGATCTTCCTGACCCAGGGATCAGCTGGTCTCCTCCCCTGCAGGGAGATATGTTACCATGTGAGCCACCTGGGAAGTCCAGCTCCTTACTTAAAAATGACAGGAAATATCCTTCAACACACAATAGTCTAGAAAAGTGGGAGGAATACACAACATGTAAAAATGCAAATCAACCAAACTATCAGATACTCTTGATATTCCATACCCTCCAGGACCACTCTTTTCCTCTTAGGCTTTGTTTCCTTTCCCATCAGGTAACCCTAGATTTGTGGTTATTGCTGTTTCGTCGGTAAGTTGTGCCTTACTGTTTACGACCCCATGGACTGCAGCACCATCTCGTGTCCGTCACCATCTCCCAGAATCCTAGATTATCTTCTGTCATCTGATCACTTGCAAGCCTACATTTTGGAAATATCTCTAGCCTAGCTTAAAAACCTTTTAGCTAAAATTTACCCTAACTTTTCAGGTAAATATTATAAGGGGTTAAGTAATATATCTCACTCCTGTCATTAACAGAACAGCTACTTTTCCTTTCCAAGCACCTCATCAGTGAAATCAAGTATATAGAAAACAACTCATAGAAAGTTGAACATCACCGAAAAGGACTATATTGAATACTCAACTCTAACAGAGCCGTTACAGTAAAAGGAATTGATCCTTGGATACACATCTCACAACTAAAATTACAACACTCATCTGACAACAATTGGAAAGTCACAGCCTTCAGAGATTATGAACCCAGGTTGCCCAGAGAATCACAGAGGTCAACAGCTGCCCCAAGATCCTTGGCACAAGCAAACAGCTGCACTAAGTAGAACAGCTTTCATCAAAGAGCAATGGGAAAAGATTCTCCTGTTAAATGCCAGACTCTCCTTTGAATGCTTTTGTCCCTTATCTTTCTGGCCATATTTTCTTTTTATTGGTTTAAGCATATACACTTTTAAGAATTTCTTTATTAGGCTGCATGGGGGGCTATTCTCCAGTTGCAGTGCATGGACTTTTCATTGCAGTGGCTTCTGTTGGCATAGAGCATGGGCTTTAAGACATGCTGGCTTCAGCAGTTATGGCATGTGAGCTCAGTAGTTGCAGTGCATGGGTTTAGTTGTCCCACAGGATGAGGAATCTTCCCAGGCCGGGGATCAAACCCATTTCCCCTGCTTTGCCAGGTGGATTCTTAACCACTGGACTATCAGGGAAGTTCTAAGTTATGCACTTTTGATTTAGCCTATCATGTTTTTCTTACTAAAAATAATAATTTGCCTAACTCTTTTATACTCAGTCATCACTCTAAGTATAATTAAGTTCCTTAAGATGTTACTAGTGTAGGCAACTTGAAATTTATTAATAATGACTATTTTTGTAAGTAGTAACTAAATGAAGAGAAATATCCCTGACCTAGAAGAAGATAAAAATGGACTTGTGGTGTAATAGTTGAATGATTATCATGACAATTCTCAAAGAAAATATGCTCAAAAGTTTACCAAAGTTGACAGTATTTTTATTGTATAACTCCTATGTTCTTTAAATGTGTGGAAATAAGACTTTTTGATGGTAACCCGTGGCAGGGTTAGATGTTCTGTGGGCCTCTTAGACTTCTGCAGCTGCAAGACTCCCCAAACCCTCAGGAAAACATGTCTGCTTATAAAGCATATGAAGGAATAGCATATTTCCTAGGAAATAGCCTTTTAAGAATATGAATCCCACCAGAAACTGAATAATTTGAGGCGATTTTTAAAATGTGTCTTTTACTTTGTTTGATGTGATAAATGACATAACCCAAGTTGGGAGTTGGTGCTGGACAGGGAGGCCTGACATGCTGCGATTCATGGGGTTGCAAAGAGTCGGATACGACTGAGTGACTGAACTGAACTGAACTGAAGTCTAGGTGTACAACCTAAGAGCTTAAATTCCTTAGCCTGAGTAGTTATGGAATATAGTAAAGCCCCATACTTATTTTTGTCCAACCAGCATCACTGCTAACACTTCATGTTGCACCGGATTAAAGATCAACTGTGGCTTGATTAGGGAGGGGTTTATTAAATGCAATCAAAAGGGCTTGCATTGCCTTGGTTTTGTGACAGTGGATGCTACTTGCAATGCAGTGTTTCATGAAGTTTAACTTACCAATGCCATTAACTGTACATTTCAATGACACTGATAGAGAAGAAAGGAGTATAAGATTTGCTCACTAAACCCTGGATACTAGATAATCATTTATTCAGAAACATACTCTGAGTGCTCCTAAAACACAAATCCTATTCTCAAAATATTCAGTTGAGTAAGGGAGATAAGACACACAGACAAATAAAACATGACATAAGTTTCACGACAGTGGTCTTAGAAAATTATTTTGGGCTCTTAGAGTTGCACTATGGTAACAGTAAGATGCAATCTGCAAAAAAACCCCATTAAATCCACTATTTAATTTTGATCACAGCATATATTAAAAATGAGAAAAATAAAGCTTAAAAAATAATGACAAGTACAATTGTCAATTACAAGTACAATTACCTATTCAACCAATAGGTAAGCTATGTGACAGGTCCAATCATTCCACTCAACAGTGAACAATTCCAAGAATAAAATCCAGCCCAGATGCTAGGATTTTTCCTTAGGTGTATTATTTCACACTCTACATATCATGCTAGAATAAGGCTATTCAACTGAACTAAACAGTGTGTTCAGTGAAATAGCTGAAAGTATTTGGTTGTTCTAGAATGTGAAACAAAATAATTAAAGGCAAATAAGTGTGTACAATAAATTACATAAGATTTGAGGGAAGGAGAACTACTGATATATTTGCTGTGGTTTGTAATATCTGCAAATAATGAATGTGGCAAGAGGCAATAAAATGTATGAATATTTTGACAAAGTTAGTTCAGATTAGCTCATTTAAAAATATGGTTAAAAGGCTTTTGAGTCTCTACTGACAAATGTTATACTATTGCACAACCATAATTCAATTTACTCTTTGTTAAAACGACTGTTTAGTCTTTTCCTTAAAATATAGACTAAATCTTTATTTATATTGTGGGTCATCTGTCCACTTAGCAAAGGTCCTATGATGCTCATGCTTAGTCACTCAGTCATGTATGTCTCTGTGCGACCCCATGGGCTGTAGCCCACCAGGTTTCTCTGTCCATGGGATTCTCTAGGCAATAATACTGGAGTGGGTAGCCATTGCCTTCTCCAGGGGATCTTCCCAACCTAGGACTCAAACCCAGGTCTCCTGCATTGCAGGTGTATTCTTTACCATCTAAGCCACCAGGGAAGCTATGTGCTGTGCTGTGCTTAGTTGCTCAGCCATATCCGACTCTTTGTGACCCTGTGGACTGTAGTCCACGAGGTTCCTCTGTCCATGGGATTCTCCAGGCAAGAATAGTGGAGTGGATTGCCATGCCCTCTTCCAGAGGACCTTTCCAACCCAGGGATCAAACCCAGGTTTCTCTCATTGCAGGCAGATTCTTTACCATCTAAGCCACCAGGGAAGCCCAAGGGAAGCTATAACAATCTTCAAATCTGCTTTTGAGAAACCATCTCTCCAACATTCTTAATCTTTAAATTTCTAGAATTGCTAATTCTCTCTACAGCTACCGGAGTAGATAGGCAGACCAAGACAAGCCAAACAGACCTAATATGATCTAACACCACAACTCTTCTTGGAGTCATTAGACACAAACAAACAAAATGAGAAGGATATAAACCTGCTGAGACCTACCCTACCTTCAGGACATGAGAGCTTATTTACAAAAGAAGCCAAGAGCGAGAGAAATACAGCTAACAGTTGAAGAGAATCCAAAAAATTAATTTAAGCCACTGGATCAAGCTCCACTTGAAATCAGCAATGCCATATCTTTTTAATTATGTGACCCAATAAATTTCCATTTGCTTAAGCCACACTGAGTTAGGGGTTTCTGTCACTTGTTCAATGAAGGTATCAGTAAAAATATAATGGTATAAATCATCTACAGAAGTCAAATAATGAATTTAATTATTCTCAATCTTAAAAGAAATTAACATGAATCTTAAAAGAAATCAACAGGAATCAAACTATTTTCAGTATTTTAAAAAGTTTAATGGAGTTGAACACTGATTTGAAGTAAGTTCACTAAAACTTAACACCAAATTCCTTCTGAATTTATCATCTCGATATGAAAACCTGTTATCTTGTTTTACTATGAGTTCTAAACAGAAACACACTGTATATATAACCTTTAATTTAAAATAAGAAAAAAAAAAATGGAATGCCCATCAAATAAAATATTTAAAAAGAAACTACTTCAAAACAAAAAAAATTCAAAATCATCTCTAGAGGAGAAAATCGAGAATTATCACAATACTTTGATATATATTCTACAAAACAATTCACACCTTTAATATATAAGCAATTTTTGACTTTCTATCTTTCTATTCTGAGGCTGTTCAGCCTCCAGTGATATCAAATAGTCTAGGCTAATAGCACCATCTAGTGTCCTGAACTGGTCACTATCTGAGACTCATCGCCTCCTACTTCCCTTTGTAACTAAAGAAACATAGGCTAGTCTCCTATTTTTTTCTGTATTTAATAATAATTTCAAAATCTATTCCTATATTTCCTTCAAGTAACTTGTGCTTTGTTATTGCATGCCTTAAGTTTGGCATGCCCTTTATTATTTTGAGATAGCAAAAAAAATTTTTTCACCTTAAGGAATTAAATTTCCTTATGTTATGTTCTGCTATTTCTATTTTAAAACATTGTTTTGTCAGTATGCGTAATAGACAATAAAACAGAACCATTCTCTGTTCTCAAATACCTAATACTCCAATCTTAAATGACTTGTATACTATAACATTCTTATACTATCTTCCAAACATAAGACCCTAAATTCAGAAAAATAAAATGAAGTTTTTTACACCCCAAATTATGTGCTGTTCCTTAGCAAAATATCAAAAGTTGTCTCCTTCAGGATGTAAACCTGAGCATAGCACTGACAAGCAAAGATAATACAATTAGGTATATTATGCTCCATATTACTTTTACCCTTAGCAATATTCCTTGTCTTGAAGTACTAGCAATGTCTTTCACAGAGAAAAAGCTTTTCATCTTTATGAGGTCCAATTTATCCAGTTTTTTTTTAAAGATCGTGCTTTTGATGTTCTAAGAACTCTTTATGTAATCCAAGATAACTAAAATTTTCTATTATTCTATTAGAAGTTTTAAACTAAATTTAAAAAGCTTCATTTTAGAGTTACATATTCCTTCTCTGATGCTCTTTCTTTCTTTATGTAGATTTGAGTTTCTCACCTATATTGTTGTCCTTATCTCTGAAAAACTTCTTTTGACATTTCTTGCAATTATAAATAGTCCACTCTTTTCTTGTATGTATGGTTTCTGATGAGAAGTCTGACATAATTCTTATCTTTGTTCCTCAATAGGTAAAGATTTTTTTCGTCCTGTCTGATTTCTTTAGAAATTTTTTTGTCTTTGATTTTCTGCAATTTGAATATAATGCATCTAGTGTTTAGCTTTGCATCAGTGTTTCTTTTAAAGAATTCCAGATGCAGTCCACAAGATGGTAGCAAACATCAATTTATTATTTAGGCTAGAACGAATCAAGGATCAAAGCAAAAGGAAATAATGGAATTTACAATAGCATTAGTAAATGAATCTCACCAATCCAGGGGAAAGAACCTTCATCTGGCTCTCTGCAGCTGGGAAGTCCTGGCGTCAGCGCACAAGAGCCTCAGCGGGAACACCATCCACTCAGTTCAGTTCAGTCGCTCAGTCATCTCTGACTCTTTGCCACCCCTTGGACTGCAGCACGTCAGGCCTCCCTGTCCATTCTAGAGTTTACTCAAACTCCTGTCCATCGTGTTGGTGATGCCATCCAATCATCTCATCTTCTGTCATCCCCTTCTCCTCCCGCCTTCAATCTTTCCCAGCATCAGGGTCTTTTCCAATGAGTCAGTTCTTCACATCAGGTAGCCAAAGTATTGGAGTTTCAGCTTCAACATCAGTCCTACCAATGAACACCCAGGACTGATCTCCTTTAGGATGGACTGGTTGGATCTCCTTGCAGTCCAAGGGACTAGAGTCTTCTCCAACACCACAGTTCAAAAGCATCAATTCTTTATCAACACCATCCACTACATGCACGCATTCATGGAGGGGACCTTGCCTTAAGTGTGGATGACTGCCATTTTATACCTTACAGAGTTCTTTGTTCTCAAAGGAGTTCAAAGACTTTGCAGTGCTGGGGAGGTGGAAAACAGTCTGATCCTCCTTTGATTGTCCAGATCAAAGGGGGAAAACAGTATTCCCAAAACTCTTACTGTTCCTGATCTTTATCTACTCTGGACGTCTTTTCCCCTTTCTTGGCGGATGCTTCATGATATTTCCACTCTTTATTGTGTTTCATAAGTACCAGCAATGAACACAGTACATCAGGTCACGCATCTGGTGCATGGGTCATCAAGACGGTGACCGAATGACACAGTAACATAACCATAGCATTACAACAAGGTATAGAATTTTTAGTAATTATCCTGCTTCAGGTTCTCTGAGTTTCTCAAATCAGTGCTTTGGTTTTTGTTATTAATTTTGGAAATTTTTCAGTCATTATTACTTCAAGTAGTTCGCATTACGGGGGTTCCCCTGTAATTAACTCTTTGTTTTCCTCTTGCTGCCTTTTAGAATCCTCTATTTTTAACTTTTGCCATTTGTATTATGTCTTGGTGTAGGTCTGTTTGGGTTCATCTTGTCTGGAGCTCACTGTGCTTTCTGTATCATCATATCTGTTTTCTTCTTTAGGTTTTAGGGACATTTTCAGCCATAATTTGTTCAAATACATTTTCAGTTCCTCTTCTCCTTCTGGAATCCCTTGTATGCACAGATCAGCACACTTTGTATTATATGCAACGTCTCTTATATTGCTTTCATTTTTTAAATTTGATTTTTCTGTCTACTGTTTTAATTGGGTAGTTTCCATTACTCTGTTTTTACGATAACTGATTCTTTATTCTGCATTATTCATTCTGCTGTTCTTTGCCTTTAGTTCTGCTTTCATCTCAGCAAATGAATTTCCTAATTTTTCTTGTGTCTGCTTTATAGTTTGTAGTTCCTTCTTACAGTAATCTGCATTTCTGTTCACAGCATTTTTTCATTCCTTAAGTATTTTCGTTACCTCCTTTTTGAACTTGGTTTCAAATTCACTATCTATAAAATGTTACAGAAAAACCCAAATGAACTTTTTGACTGTCCCAATATTCTGTTTCATTGTTCGTTCCATCGGGGTAATTCTCAGTCTTTTAACTGGGAATGGTTCCTCTGATTCTGCATTTTGTGTACATTCCTCTTATGTTTTGAGTTAGGAGAAACAGTTATCTACTGTATAGGCCTGGAGGGCTATTTACATGCAGGACTTTCCTAAAACATGGCTTGACCCCCTCACTCTCTAAGTAGAATCCCTGAGCCCAAGATATCCTTCTCCTCTTCTGTGTCTCCTGCTAAAGGGGTCAGTCCCGACCTGATCGCTTCTCATACACTCCTGAGTCTGTGCGTATCTTTCTTTACAGCCTTGGCTGTAGAACAAGTGTTCAGCTTGTCCTCAAGTGAATTTAGCGAGAGTTGCTTTTTATTTTTGGTAATTTTGATGTTTTCGTGAGCATTCTCCCACTCTGCCATCTTGATCTCCTCTACCCTGAGATCCTCTTAATTGCCATTAACAAGAATTTCGGGCTCTTCAATCCCAGAATCAAGGTAAGCAGTGACAGGGAAGAGCAGGGAGGGTGAGCTTCTCTGTCTGCACGTCTAACAAAGGATCCCAGACGCAAACCCAAAGACCTTTCTAGTCACCATCATCCTCACTTCATCCACCCCCCTGGCCACGCATCTTGAGAGGCTGTCTGTGTTTGCTGTGTCTAGTTCCTTACCTCTCATCTCTCCATCAGAACTGCCCTCTGAGTTATGAACAAAGTCCTCACTATTAAATCCACTCAATCTTTTAGTGCTTGGTCTGTTAGCATCATCAGACCTACCACCCACTTCCTCCCTCCAGAATTCTCTCTGCCCACGTTAGTCGGGGTGGCAGGCTGTGCTGGGGTAACTGTGCTCAGCTGTAAGGGCCTGAGCAGCTCCTACCAAGGGGGCAGAGTCCTACCACGAAACAGGAGGGCACAACTGGGGCTGCTGGCGAGGGCAGCAATGACCAGCATCTTCTCCTTGGCTCCACGGGCCCACTTGCCTGCTTTTCCTCTCATCTCCCTTGGTCCTCCCAGGCTTCTCTACTCTTTTCTACTTCCCTGGGCTGCTTCTCTACCCAGCCTACACTCTGTGTTCCCCGAGGTGCTGTCTTCCTGTCTCCCTCTTCCACCTCCACTGGATCACCTCATGTGGGAGCATAGTTTCTTGAAGCTCTTAAAATTCCAGAACTGGCCCCACATACCTGACGGCCTCCTGGGCTTGCTTGGCTGTCCCTCTAGCTGGTCCCAACCACGGCCTGCCTCACACAGCAGCCCTGGGGCACAGATGGACTCTACCCTCTTGCTTCTTTCCCTGTCTGAGGGCCTGAGGTCCTTCATGTGGGTGGTGTCTCTGGGCTGGAGCTGAGGAGAGTGAAGCCAGACAGTCCAGCTGTGCAACTTCAGACTCTCTCTGCTCCCCTAGGACATCTTGACCTCTCACCCCTTCACCAAGTTCCCCAACTGGAGCAGCAGCAACACCTTCTTCCACATCACCACTGGGAACCTAGTACATGGGAGCAAACTCCTCTGTGAAACATCACTGGTGAGAG
Organism: Budorcas taxicolor; assembly: GCF_023091745.1. Classification (NCBI taxonomy): domain Eukaryota; kingdom Metazoa; phylum Chordata; class Mammalia; order Artiodactyla; family Bovidae; genus Budorcas; species Budorcas taxicolor. The sequence continues at coordinate 19,751,805 of NC_068934.1, read as the reverse complement.
CGCTTCCTTCCAGGCCTGGGGGGCTCCCTAGCCCCACTCGCAGCTTCAGCCATCCTCCCAGCCCCCACATCATAGCAGAAGTGTGCAGCTTAGCCTGTGGTCAGGGTCAAGTTGGACCTAAGGTTAGATCCAACTGGGATGGGAGCTTAATCTAGAGCTGAGGAACACATCACCCACTCAGGAGCTATGTCCCAGTGTCTTTAATATTTAGAGATTGAGCCTTTGGTCACTGAAGTCAACTGCACAGCCATTAGCAATGAGGCCTCCAGGACTGAGCTCAGCTGGTACAGCCTTTACAATCACTCCTAGAGGTAGGCATTCAGGATTTGAGGGACCCACAAACTAGCACCTTAATGTGGGGTCAGAACAACTTAAAATCCTAGAATATGGGTGGATGAATCCATACCTTCAGCTGCAGGCTGGGGAGGCTGAGCCCAGGGGCAGGGCAGGATTTTTCTTTGTCCAGGCTTCTGTCCACTGCAGTTTCTTGGGAGCTGTCTCTGTTCTGGGTCTGAGTGGATGGCAGTGTCCTTCTCGGTGCTCTGTTTATCTTCTTGCTGCTGTTTTCAGGGCTACAAGATGGATGACCTCCCGACTCCCTATATTAGCCAGATGCTCACAGCCGTGAGCAAACAGTGGGGCCCCAGGAGTGGCGAGGGAACAGTGGGAAGGCGGCTCTGGCCCCCTGCCTGCTCTCTAGGCAGCAGCTGGCTCAGGACCATCAGCAACCTCTGCAGCAGGAGGAAGACCCTGACTACCCAGGCGGGGAGGCTGGGCTGGCTGGCCACCATGACAGTATCACCGTGGCCTCTGACCCTTCTTCCAGTGAGGTGGCCTTGCCAGGAGGCAGAACTCCCTCCATTCACCCTGAAGCACCTGGTTAGCTCTAGTCCTGGCTTACTGTGACCTTGCCATTATAAGAGCCTGTGCTCTTCGGATGTCATTCATAACTCAGACTAGTCCTACCATGTGACCCCTTTTGACTTTCTGTGCATGGCCTGGAAACATAACCAAGAGGACGACCTAGTTCTCCATGCTGGAACAATCAAACCAAGATTATCCTGAAACCTAAGAGACTGGCTTAATTCCCCAAACTCCAGGAGCCTCAGCTGGTGTGAAGGAGACAGAACTCTTTTACATATAACAGTGTGAGTGCTGAGCCGCTGCTTAAATCTCCCTTGATGACTTCAGACGTAAAGCCTGTGTTTATCTTCTGGCCCTGTCTTTGCTGGCGGGAAGGGGGACGGCGTATTGTTTGGGGCCAGGACAGGGTCCTGTGGTGAGTGATCTATTTAAGTATCTCTGCGTTCTGCAAGTGCAGGGTCAAGCTAGTCAGGGATTGGGGGCTGGGGAGCCTGAGCCCACAGTGTGCTTGAAAGGGGCTTAAAGGGATGGGCTGGGACTAGGGCAGGATGGGCGGGGCAATGCTGGATGTCATCCTGGGAGGTGGAGACCTACGTGTGGTTGGCTGGAGATCCAGAAGGGGAACCAGCTTCTGTGCCTTACCTAGGGCCAGTGGATCCAGAGTGGCGCTTGAATCCTGCCAGAAATATCTCCTTAGTCAATCAAGAAACCTCCAAGAACCCCAGAACCTCCAAGAACTGTGCTGCCTGGGGTTAAATCCTTATGTCCAGTGGGAGCCTGTAAAATATTACTTTGTGACCAGGATGGAACACCCAAGTTTGGACATGACCTGGGCAGGTCTTGAGTGGGATCTTCAGACAGAGAAGGTGTGATGTGGGGTGGGACATCCCTGTGGACTGTGGTTAGGCTGAGAGCCTGGAGAGGTGAGGGGAGAATCCTCTTGCCTCTGGCATGTTAGGGATCTGTCCTCAAGGCCCCTGATACTTCAGCACAGCCAGCCTAGCTCACTTGCCCTCAAATGCACAAGCATCTGGGGTCACCTCCATGTAGGTGACAAACCATTCCACAGGGAGTGCTATTCCTGGTCTCCAGATGCCTGCATGGGACGGGGAGGGGCTGTTGCTGAAACAAAGTCCCCAAACCACACGGCCCTGCTTTCTGGGATGACAATGCAGCCATCTGAGGCAGCCCTGCCCCACCAATGTTTATAGGACTCCACAGTCAGCCCAGGGAAGGTGCTGTGGTGTCTGCCCCTGCCCATCACCATATACATGGGAACATGAGCCCTGGACAAGGAGGGTGAGTAGTGATGGTCACACAATAGAACACAACTTCCTGCTTCCAACACAGGGTTCTCAGCTCGAGTTTCCCTTCAAGGTCAAAAGCCACTGGGTGGGCATGGGAATATGCCCATCACCCCACTGGAGAATCAGCCAGCAGCAAGCTATGAGGAAGCACCCCACGCACACTGTCTGACAGGATGTGCGAGTGGGGTGAGATCTTTGCCCCCGCTCATACCCATGCCACCTCTCCTTCTCTGACTCTGGAGGGCATCATGCTGGCACTCCTCCCTTGTCTTTGTCAGCCTGAGTGACCACAGGGGGCCCCAAAGATTGTATCAATTTCCTTCTCAGTTCCTAAGAGGCTGCCTTTATTTATAGGCTGATGTTCACCACAGCCACTCTTTTAGCGGGGAATATTATGAAGGGTTAGGATGAGACAGATCCTCTGACACCTGGAGAACAACCAGCTCCAACTCCAGAATCACACTCTTTCCCCACTGCTCATCCCCTGGAGAGGAAAGGTGAGACCAGAGTGGTTTTCCTGAGAGCCTCCTTGGCTCCTCCGCACCCCTTTCCTGATCTCTCTCTACCATCAGGTCATCCTAGGCACAGAGAGGGAGAAAAAGGAGAAGGAGGCAAGTTGTGGCTAATTATTCTTTGAAGACAGCCCAGTAGGGGGAGAAGGACATGCTGGGTGTGGTGGAAACCATCATAAAAGAGGATTACTGGGGGGAGTCAATGGTGGGGGGCTTTTCAGGTTACATTTCAGGAGGAGGCTTCTCCATGAACGGAACTGTAGGTTCATTTGCCTCCAAGGTAAGCAAGACAGTTTGGAGGGTGGCCTCTCTGTTGGCTTCTGAAGTGGGTGCTTGGATGGGTTCAAAGGCTGGCTCAGTGGGCACTGGTTGTCCAACGTCATCTGTGGGATACACGGTTGGTGCAGTGGTTTCATTGACAACCTCTGGTATAATGACTTCAGAGTCACTCTTGATTAAAAGTCCAGGTATTTCCACAACTTCCAAAACTTCATCATGGAGGCTTGCACTTGGAGTTTCTGTGGGACAGAAAAGAAAACAACACATATTCTTTCAAAGTCGCTTCTCCAATCTTTGCCTGTCATGTGACAGAATCCTAGTCATCTTTAAAATGTCAGCTCCTCACTTACCATTTTAGATTCTTTTCCCCCTAGTTCTCCTCCCTATCCAGCCTTTGGGCAGACTTTGCTATGGTCCTCAGTTTATCAAGGTGCTTGAGTTTAAGGGTCTGTTGTGTGAGGTTCTCACTCAAATGGGAGCACTCGGAAGGGTGAAATCAACATTTGCTTAAAGTTCATGGATTTCATAACCACTGCTTCCAAAGCAGCTTGAATAGAAAAATGAACACATCCTCCATTAGAATGGGAGCTTTTTAAGGACAGAGATTTTGCCTTGCTTGCCACCCCATATACAGTGCTCAGGAGTATCTGTCACACAGTAATCACTCAGAAAATAGTTTATTTTTTTTCAAACTTAACAGTAGAAAAAATAGATGATGGAGACTTTTTCCAGTAACGCAGCTAGGAAATGGAGTCTTATCAAAGACAAATTTGAAACTGGATACTGTACAAAATCAAGAAGAAATCCTGAATTTATCTAAGAATTTATAATATAATGAGGAACAGTAGAGCTGAAATCTAGAAGAGAGTAAAAATCCAAAGCAGCCAGTCCAGAATCCAGGTATTTTTGCCCTGAGTGTAATTTCACTCTTGAAGAAACAGCTGCATACATGAGCTTCATTTCTTTGTCAGCTTCATAGAAAGAAGGGGATTTTTATAATGCTTGAATTGAATTTGTAACTCAATTCCATGATATCCAATATCTACAATATTGAATTTTTAAATTCATTTATGTATTATTTTGCTCCGTTTATCTAGGTCTTCTTTTTCCCCATTAAACTTTTTGTAGTCTACAATGAACAATCATCTATCTTTGTAAGAGCTTACAATAATTTCCTAAAATTCCTAGTTAATGTTTTATGCTGTTATCAGTTCAATTTCAGTCGCTAGGTTGTGTCTCACTCTTTGCAACCCCATGGACTGCAGCACGCCAGGCTTCTCTGTCCATCACCAACTTCTGGAGCTTACTCAGACTCATGTCCATTGAGTCAGTGATACCATCCAACCATCTCATCCTCTGTTGTCCCCTTCTCCTCCTGCCTTCAGTCTTTCCCAGCATCAGGGTCTTTTCCAATGAGTCAGTTTTTCGCATCAGGTGGCCAAAGTATTGGAGCTCCAGCCTCAGCATCAGTCCTTCCAATGAATATTCAGGACTGATTTCCTTTAGGATTGACTGGTTTGATCTCCTTACAGTCCAAGGGACTCTCAAGAGTCTTATCTAACACCATAGTTCAAAAAGCATCACTTATATTCAGTGCTCAGCTTTTTTATGGTCCAGCTCTCACATCCATACGTGACTACTGGTAAAAGCATAGCTTTGACTAGACAGACCTTTGTCAGAATTTATAACTTGGCTGTTATAAATGATGCTATTTCAATTTTTAAAGTTTCTAATCATTCACTGATAATATATCAACACACAATTGGTTTTTCTGTATATTGATCTTATATCCTGAGGCATTGCTTAAGTGACCAGTTGTAGTAGATTTGTTGTTTGAGTCCTTAGAATTTTTTAATGTAAATAATCATACCTTTGAATCAGGAGTTTTATTTCTTCCTCTATGCCTGTTGCTTATCTTACTAAACTGGCTAGGATCTCCAGTACAATGCCAAACAGATACTAGTAAGAGCACATATCCTCGCTTTATTGCTAATCTTAGAGAGAAAATGCTGTTTCACCATTAAAAATCATGTTGGTTGGAGGTTTTTTGTTTAAATATCTCTCATTAGATTGAGTAAGTTTCATTCCAGGTCTAGCTTACTCAGAGCTTTGAACATAGTTGATTTTGTCAAATATGTTTTTTCCATTTCATTTTGTTAATATGGTAGATTAATTTGATTAATTTTCAAATGATAAATTCATCTTGCACTGCTGGTATAAACCTCACTTGCTCCCAATGTTTTATCCTTTTTTCTACTGATGGATTCAATGTGCTAATGTTTTGTTCAGGATTTTTATGTCTAAGTTCATGAAAGATATTGATTTATGAATTTAGTTACTGTACTCTCTTTGTCAGACATTTTTTATATGAGATTATTGCTGGCCTCAAAGAATCAGCCGCTCTTTTTATCACAGTTGGTATAAAGTTGATATTATTTATCAAATATTTGATTAACCAATATAACTTGTTGGGCCTGGATTTTTCTTTGTGGTAGATTTTTGATTCACAGATTTGATTCCGATAGACAGTGAGTTACTACAAATTTCAGCTTCTTTCAGTTCTGATAAGCTATACATTTCAAGGAATTTGTCTACTTCATTTAAGTTGTCAAATTTAATGGTTTAAAATGTTTATAATTTTTTATTTCTAGGATTTGGATTTAGTCCCTTTTTCATTAATCATCCATCATGCTGTCAATCAATTCCTCTTATTAAGAATTTGTCAATTCTATTAATCTTTCCTGGGAACAAACTTTAACTTTTAAAAATTTCTCTGTTGTTTCATCTTTTCTATTCCATTGCTCCTATCTATATTATTTCCTTCTTTTTACTTGGAAAAAAATTTACTTAGCTTTTTAAAATTGGTTTCATATTGATAAGTTTTCTACCTTGACAATCTTCCTTCTAACATTTAAACTTACAAATTTCCTTCTAGGTTCAGCTTTATGCTGTACCCCACAAATTTTGCCATTATATAGGCATTATCCTTTAAAAGTATTTTCTAATTTCCATTGTTATTAATCCCTTTATCAAGGAAATGTTTAGAGAGGCATTAATTTCCAGCATTTAGAGGATTATCTAGATATTTTATTGTTTCTAACTTAATTCCTTTTGTGATCACAGAACAAAAGTGTGTGATTTTATCTTTTGAAATTTATTGATGATACAGTTTATTACATTTTATTTTTGGCATCCCTAATTATTGTAATTTTAGTCATTTTTACTACTTTTGTTTTTTAATCTTCATACTTCCTTATAAGTGATCCATCTCCTACCTTTTCCAGTGAGATTTTTACTTTTGCAAGCTTCCTTATTATCAGTTAGTGTCATTTCTTTTCAACTTAAAGAACTCCCTTTAACATTTCTTATAGAACTGGTTTAGTGGTGATGAACCTCATCTAGCTTTTGTTTATCTGGGAAACACTTGATCTCTCCTTCAACTCTTGACGGGTAGAGAATTCCTGGTTGATCATATTCAAGACCATTAATTTTAACTCTTTATCAGGTAGACTGCTTATCTCGATTTCATTTAGTTCTTTGTCTGAGGTTTAGTCTTGTTATTTTGTTTGGAACATATTTCTCTGTCCCCTCATTTTGCCTAATTCTCTCTGTATTATGGAAATCAGCAAACTTTTCTAGATTCATTTTATGGCTATCAATGTACATTTGAAAATGTGTATCCTGTAGTTGCTAAGTATATTTTCTGTCAATTAGGTCACGTTCACTGAAAGTATTCAGGTATCTTTTCTGATTTAATTTTTTGGGTGCTTAGTTGTTCTTTCAGGTAATGAGAGAGGAATCTTAAAATCTCTAAGTATGATTTCTCTCTTTCAGCTTTGGTTTAATATATTTTGAAGCTCTGCTATTAAGTATATATAGTGGCTTCCTGATACATCAACTGTTTTATCATTATGGAATCTTTATTTCTAACAATGCTCCATGTTTTGAAGATTTTTCAGGTATTATTTCTCAGGCTTATTGTTTGCATGGCATATTATTTTCTATCCTTTTGGTTTTACTCTGTGTTTTTGTATTTTAAGTATTTCTTTTATAGACAGCATATGTGTTGGTTCTGCTTATATCCAGTCTGACAATTCCTACACATGTTTTGAGAATTTGGTTCATTTATATTTAATGTAATTAATAAAATGATTGAATTTATGACTACCATGTTTCAACTTGTTCTCTATTTGTTTGGTGTAATATTTTGTTTTCTTTGCTCTCTTTTTCCTCAATCCATCTGCTACTGCTGCTAAGTCACTTCAGTCATGTCCAACTCTGTGTGACCCCATAGACGGCAGCCCATCAGGCTCCACTGTCCCTGGGATTCTCCAGGCAAGAACACTGGAGTGGGTTGCCATTTCCTTCTCCAATGCATGAAAGTGAAGTCACTCAGTCATGTCTGACTCTTAGCAACCACATGGACTGCAGCCTACCAGGCTCTTCCATCCATGGGATTTGCCAGGCAAGAGTACTGGAGTGGGGTGCCATTGCCTTCTCCATCCATCTGCTACAAGAGATATTTTCCTGCTGGCTTTGAATAATTAAGATGTCATGCTGTGAAAAAGCCTTATGGCTAGGACCTGAAGGTAGTCTCTAGGATCTTAGAGCAAAACTATTCCAAGAATGATTAAGGAAACATGGATGGCTTCAATCTTGCAATTGTAAGGAACTGAATTCTGCCAACAACCCATGATCTTGGAAGAGGACTCTGGTGTCTCAAATGAGATTTCAGCCCAGGCCAATAACTTGATACTATCCTCATGAGACCTCGTATAGAGGACTCAGCAAAACTATGCCTAGACTCCTAGTCCAATAAACTATAAGATGATAAATTTGTGTCTTTTTGAGCTGCTAGGTCTCAGGTAATTTGTTACATAGCAATTAAAAACTAACCATACAGTAAGACAATATTTCCAAAATGACGCACAAAATTAAATAGGCTAGGGACTTCCCTAGCATGGCTAAGACTCCATGCTTTCAATGCAGGAGGCCCAGGTTCACTCCCTGGTCAGGGAACTAGATCCCACATGCTGCAACTAAGAGTTTGTGTGCAACAACTAAAATTCCCACATGCCACAACTATGACCTGGTACATTCAAAAAAATTAAATAGGCTAAAAAAAAAACAACAACAAATGGTCTAGGCAACCCATGGGATAATAAGAAATCACCTAAAATAAACTGAAGAAAGTAGGGAACACTGCTAGACCATTCCGGTATGACCTAAATCAAATCCTTTATGATTATACAGTGGAATTGAGAAATAGATTTAAGGGACTAGATCTGATAGAGTGCCTGATGAACTATGGAATGAGGATCGTGACATTGTATAGGAGACAAGGATCAAGACCATCCCCATGGAAAAGAAATGCAAAAAAGCAAAATGGCTGTCTGGGGAGGCCTTACCAATAGCTGTGAAAAGAAGAGAGGTGAAAAGCAAAGGAGAAAAGGAAAGATATAAGCATCTGAATGCAGATTTCCAAAGATTTGCAAGAAGGGATAAGAAAGCCTTCTTCAGTGATCAATGCAAAGAAATAGAGGAAAACAACAGAATGGGAAAGACGAGAGATCTCTTCAAGAAAATTAGAGATACCAAGGGAACATTTCATGCAAAGATGGGCTCGATAAAGGACAGAAATGGTATGGACCTAACAGAAGCAGAAGATATTAAGAAGAGGTGGCAAGAATACATGGAAGAACTGTACAAAAAAAGTCTTCATGACCCAGATAATCATGATGGTGTGATCACTCATCTAGAGCCAGACATCCTGGCATGTGAAGTCAAGTGGGTCTTAGCATCACTACGAACAAAGCTAGTGGAGGTGATGGAATTCCAGTTGAGCTATTTCAAATCCTGAAAGATGATGCTGTGAAAGTGCTGCACTCAATATGCCAGCAAATTTGGAAAACTCAGCACTGACCACAGGACTGGAAAAGGTCAGTTTACATCCCAATCGCAAAGAAAGGCAATGCCAAAGAATGCTCAAACTACTGCACAATTGCACTCATCTCACATACTAGTAAAGTAATGCTCAAAATTCTCCAAGCCAGGCTTCAGCAATACGTGAACCGTGAACTTCCAGATGTTCAAGCTGGTTTTAGAAAAGGCAGAGGAACCAGAGATCAAATTGCCAACATCCGCTGGATCATGGAAAAAGCAAGAGAGTTCCAAGAAAACATCTATTTCTGCTTTTTGACTATGCCAAAGCCTTTGACTGTGTGGATCACAATAAACTGTGGAAAATTCTTCAAGAGATGGGAATACCAGACCACCTGACCTGCCTCTTGAGAAATCTGTATGCAGGCCAGGAAGCAACAGTTAGAACTGGACATGGAACAACAGACTGGTTCCAAATAGGAAAAGGAGTACGTCAAGGCTGTATATTGTCAAACTGCTTGTTTAACTTATACGCAGAGTATATCATGAGAAATGCTGGACTGGAAGAAACACAAGGTAGAATCAAGATTGCCAGGAGTTATATCAATAACCTCAGATATGCAGATGACACCACCCCTGTGGCAGAAAGTGAAGAGGAACTAAAAAGCCTCTTGATGAAAGTGAATGTGGAGAATAAAAATGTTGGCTTAAAGCTCAACATTCAGAAAATGAAGATCATGGCATCCGGTCCCATCACTTCGTGGGAAATAGAAGGGGAAACAGTGGAAACAGTGTTGGACTTTATTTTTTTGGGCTCCAAATTCACTGCAGATGGTGACTGCAGCCATGAAATTAAAAGGCGCTTACTCCTTGGAAGAAAAGTTATGACCAACCTAGATAGTATAGTCAAAAGCAGAGACATTACTTTGCCGACTAAGGCCCATCTAGTCAAGTCTATGGTTTTTCCTGCGGTCATGTATGGATGTGAGAGTTGTACTGTGAAGAAGGCTGAGCACTGAAGAATTGATGCTTTTGAACTGTGGTGTTGGAGAAGACTCTTGAGAGTCCCTTGGACTGCAAGGACATCCAACCAGTCCATTCTGAAGGAGATCAACCCTGGTATTTCTTTGGAAGGAATGATGCTAAAGCTGAAGCTCCAATACTTTGGCTACCTCATGGGAAGAGTTGACTCATTGGAAAAGACTCTGATACTGGGAGGGATTGGGGGCAGGAGGAGTAGGGGACAACCGAGGATGAGATGGCTGGATGGCATCACAGACTCGATGGACATGAGTCTGAGTGAACTCCGGGAGTTGGTGATGGACAGGGAGGCCTGACGTGCTGCGATTCATGGGGTCGCAAAGAGTTGGACACGACTGAGTGACTGAACTGAACTGAACTGAAACCATGCTTTCCTAAGGCATGATAATTACTTCTTTCATTCAAATTTAAACAATTCTTTTAACTTTCCTTCAAAACTTCTCTTCCACCCATGGTTTCCTCATCATTTTCACATTCTTTTATTTCTTGGTTGGATTACTGTTATGGGTTAAATTGTACACCACACAAATTCATATGTTAAAGCCCTAACCACTAGCACTTCAATATAGGACTAATTTAGGAGATAAATCTTTTAAAGACATGATCAAAATGAGGCAATTATGGTGAGCCCTGATCCAGTCTGAGCAGAGAAGAGAAAATCTGGAGACACTGAGGACACTGGGGGTTTGTGCATGCACAGAGAAATCAGAGTGTGAGGACACAGCAAGAAAGTGGGCAGCTATAAGCCAAGGAGAGAGGCCCCAGGAGAATGCAAACCTGCTGATGCATTGATGTTGCGCCTCTAGCCTCCAGAACTGTAAGAAAAATCAGTGTCTGTTGTTAAAGGCACCCAGGCTGTGGTATTTTGTTTGGGAAGCCCTAGTTTACTAATATAACTACTGAAAAGCATTAGGCAGCTGGAACACAGCCTTCAGTCATCTTAAGAGCCAGCAGAGTGATCTTTTTAAAATGAGTAAAACTCAGTTACTGGAAATCTCTGTCTTCAGAAATTTGGATCAGCTTGGTTAAACCACTCAGTTTTACAGTAGGAAAGACAGTTGCTCTTCAAATGTCTGAACTTGGTTTTCATGGTCCCTATGGATCCATTCCTGCAACTCTAAGTAGTATATGTGTTGAACCCTCTGCCAGTTGGTACACAACATCTCATGATCTTTACCACTGTCCACAAGAAATTAAATTAATTCATGGTTTTGTGACTGTTTCAAGTTTACTTAAGGCTCCACGAGCTACGGGAGGAAACTATATCATGTACTGCACAGTCCTCTGCCTCCTAAATGGTTTTCCCTTTGACATTGCACTGGCTTCCCAAACCAGTAACTCACTGTGTGATTCTCCCCACAACCTCCTGAAATATAAACTCGCTTCCCTTCCCTTACTGGACCTATCTCACTTACTCAGCCCTTAGTTATCCTGCTGATCAATAAGTTATTCTGCTATTCTATCCCTTTACACAGAAGTCTAAGCATAGTACTCCCTTGCTTGAAACTCACTCGCCATTTCCTGATTGCTTATATGCAGAGCCTAGACTCTAGATGAAAATTCCAGGATCTCTGCAATTTTCTCCTTCCACCTTCCAACATACATCACAACTGAAGCCACATAGAGCAGATTGAGCTGTGATGAACATGACAGCTTCTCTGTCCTGGAATTAGATGCCTGAACCAAAGATGCCAACTGTTATACCTTTGCCTGCTTCCTCACTGCTCTCTGTGGGCCAGAAGCTCTTTTCTCTTGAACCACCCTCCATAGACAGCTTTCAGGTGCTTCAGCCTCTCAGAATGCCTGGCACAAAGCAGGTGCTCAATAATAATCATGTGATGAATGAATATATGAACAAGAGAGCAAATATATACCCACATTCAAAATCTTTCAAGAAATCTCACTGCTTAGAGGATAAAGCCCACAATGAATTCTGATGTCAAGAGCCCTCTAGAATCTGTGCCCAGCCTATTTCTCCTAACTTCTCAGTGGTTCCCACTCCATAATTTTAGACTCCTTAAATTCTTGAGAGAAACATTAAAGGTAGGCCCTGCTTTCTGGAGACAATGACTTCCTAAAGGCCTCTGACTTTACCGGTGTAACTGGTGATACCATGGAGGATTTTTTCTCTCTGGCTCTCTCTCTTCCTAGAATGAAGCAGAGGGACCATGAGCCTCAGAGACCTCTTCCAAAGTTAAAATAATACAGGCAGTGGCCAGAAAAGAACATTATCCAGTCAAATGCTACCTTAGGTGGAGGGTTTGTAGTTTCCCCCTTTAAAAGATAACTCAGATGAGGAAATGATGGGCATGATGAGATCTAAAGAAACATGGAGTCTCTTTCAGCTAAAATTCTTCTACCAGATGTCCCCTCTTCTGCCTGAACCTTGTAATCTTGTAGCATTTTCTGCTCAAGAATTCCCAAATGTCATTTTCTTGGACAGATACAAAGACTATGGTCTGGAAAGGGGCAGTGATTTCCCCAGGGTTACCCAGCAACTACAGGAAAGAAGTGAAGAAGAAGTAAAGTCGCTCAGTCGTGTCTGACTCTTTGCTACCCCACAGACTGTAGCCTACCAGGTTCCTCGTCCATGGGATTTTCCAGGCAATAGTGCTGGGGTGGAACTACAGGAAAAGCCAGGACTAAAACCCAGGTTTCCTGGAGGGTGAGCTTGTTCTTTACACAGCACTCTGCTGTGTCCCATGCTGTGGAAGGTGGGGAGGTGGAGGCAATTGTTCTGAATGACCTTCAGCCCCCTGTCCTCTCCCAACTGATACACAAGGGATCTGCAGTAACAGGCTTTGATTAAGCTTTAGTGAGAGTTCTTATCCTTAGGATATGGTCTCACATAGAGGAGGTAGACAGGGTGTGAGGAGCTACGGGCAGCATGAGAAGAAACAGGAGGTTTGGAAGAGAAAACCCTTAAAACCCTGTCTCCCTGAGGATTTGCCACATGGGACTATGAGAAGAATGTAACTGTTTTCTCCTAAACTGCCATCAAATTATTTATATTTTTATTTGGGGGGAAAAACATTTAAAATTACAAACATATGCTTACCAATAGAAATGAAATACGGCAACAATGAAAACTGCAGCAAGAATATCCATGAAAATCCACATGAATAGATAGAACTTTGGTGTCTGCAAAACAGAAAACACAGTTTTAGGCATTTACAGTTGGAGAACATTGTAGATCACGTGGATCAAGTCCCTTGCTTGGCTGCCAGGGATGGAGCAGGGGTGGAGCAGGGAGAGGAACTTTGATTGCCGGGATTGAGGTCAAACACAGAGAATACCTGCTGCTAACCTAACATGTAATCCCTACTTTACATGTTCTAGGGGCTCTGTAATGGCTAAAACACTTCACACACCTCATTTCCCTGGACCCTCAACAGAGGTCTGAGGGAGTCGCAGAGATGTCACAGAGCAAGTCTTCTCTGGACCCAGGACTACAGCCCAAGTTCCTTGGCTTCCAGTGCACTATGTGTTCACGGCACAGCTTCCCAAACCTGGCCATGTATCCAAATCTACCTGAGCGGCAGCCTTTCCTAATACAGCTTCCTGGGCCTCATTAACAACTCAGGAATCAGAATTTCTGCATCTTTAACAAGCCTCCTAGAAACAAGCAACCAGTCTGTGAACCGGCATTTAGGAATCATTCTTCTAAGTCATTGTGCTTCAAATAAGCATGCTGAAATTATCATTCTTAACTAAGACTAACATGCCTACTTCTTGAGGTTCCTTGACTGAATCACCCATTTTACAGACCTCTATCTCCTAGCTTCTCTTGCATGAGTTTTTAAATTATCTGGTTTGATCTTCCCTTTCTGCTTTCATTATTTCACCTCCAATACTACATGATGGTACTGGGTCTGGCATTTTTTTCTTTCTTATGCCATTTTCCACTCTATTCCAAGGTCTTTTCTTGGACTGATTAGTGGGAAGAAAGAGGAGAAAGAGAGAAATTGATAGTAATGATTTATTAGTTATTATTATTATTATTATATTATATAATATTATCATCATTATAATTATTATCATAACAATAACATGAATGATGGTGATAATGATGAGAACTGATATTAATGAGCAATTATAGGAGCTAAGGAAGTGTTCTAAGCATATTAAGGGTATTTTCACAGCTAATCCTTCAAATAGCTCTAGTAGGCAGGTACAGCAGAAGCTTTCAACCAAGTTCCACTAATCTAAGGCTCCTAAAGCCCTCTCAGAACCTGACCAATGCCTTGGCCTGCTCCAAGATGCCCACCAGGTGGGCTGCACAGTCAGTAAGAATCAGTTGTTTTTACTGTCCATATGGCTTTAGAACAGTTGCACTTGTTATGATTGTGTGGTGTAATTAAATGTTACTTAGAGCTCTAAAAGCTGAGTAAAAAAAATATGGCATTTTCAATGGATACTAAGTCAATGCTTTTTAAAAAGTGATGATGACAGAAAAAGTCATTAAAAAATAAACTGCACAACTTCCTTGGTGGTGCAGTGAATAAAAATCTACCTACCAATGCAGGAGATGCAGGAGACACAGGTTCAATCCCTGCGTTAGGAGGACCTCCTGGAGGAGGAAATGACAACCCATTTAGGTATTCTTCCCTGGAGAATACTGTGGACAGAGGAGCCTGGTGGGTTACAGTCCATAGGGTCACAAAAAGTCAGACACGACTGAGCATGCACACATTCATTGAAGGGGACATGTGATCAATCCCTGCTCTGGGAAGAGTTCACATGCTAAACTAAAGACCACGTGCCACAACTACAGAGTGTGCACTTTAGAGCCCGCAAGCCGCACCTTCTGAGCCTGTGTGCCACAACTACTGAAGCCTATGTGCTCTAGGGCCTAAGAACTACAGCTACTGAGCCTGTGTGCCCTAGAGACAAGAGAAGACACTGAAATGAGAAGCCTGCTCGCTACAACAAAGAGTAGCCTCTCCTTGCTGCAACCAGCGAAAGCCCATGCAAAGCAATGAAGGCCCAGTACAGCCCTAAGTAAATAAATAAAAATAAACTGCAAATGAATTAGATGTGAGTGACATGCTAAGGGATTATTATAAAAATCTGGGTGGGTTCCTCATTCTCCCTATGACTTTAAGTTATTATTGTCCTTTAAGACTCGGACATGACTAGTGACTGAACAACAAAAAAGGGAAACAAACTTAGAAATCATAGCGGTTCATTTGGAAGTATATATAAGCAAGTGAATACAGAATTCAATCAGCTAAAATACCCTCAAAGGAAAGACCTTGAGTCTATGTCAAAAGGTGAATGAATATTTTTAAATGTATTAGGTATATATGTGGTGGATTGCTTATAAAATAACCACAATATTACTCCCCAAATGCAGGCCTGTATGCAATCTGACTTGGTTGTTCCTTTCCATCAAGAGCTAATGTCTGTTGCTCCCTGCCCTACCTTGAATCTGGACTTGGCCATGTCATTATCTTTGGTCTGTAGAACATCAGCAAACATCAGATTAGGAGATCCTTAGAAAGGCACAAGCATTGGGGCTTGACCTCTCTCACTACTGAGAACCCAGCATCACCAGGTGAACATAAGTAAAGCTGGCCTCCTTGAGGATGAGTGACCAAATGAAGGGAGACCACAGTCATTCCAGGTAAGAACCTAGACATGTGGATGAGGCCATCCTAGACACCCAGGCCAACCAAACTGGTTGAGACCAGAGAAAGCACTCAGCCATTAAACAGAATGTGAAAAACAAATATTTTAAGCCACTAAGTATTAGGTAGGTTTTTTTTGACATGCTCAAATTCAGGATTAGACCAAAGAAAGTGGGGAAACCAGTAGGCCAGTCAGGTACAACTTAAATCAAATTCCCTGTTAATACATAGTGGAGGTGATGAATAGATTCAAGTGATTAGATCCAGTAAACAGAGTCCCTGAAGAACCATGGGCAGAGGTCCATAATACTGTACAGCAGGCAGTGAACCAAACCATCCCAAAGAAAAAGAAATGCAAGGAGGTAAAATTTTTATCCAATGAGGCTTTACAAACAGCTGAGGAAAGAAGAAGTGAAAAACAAGAAAGAAAGGGAAAGGTATACTCATCTAAATGCAGAGTTCCAGAGAAGAGCAAGGAGTGACAAGCACGCCTTCTTCAAAGAACAGTGCAAAGAAACAGGAACATAACAGAAAGAATAAGATTAGAGATCTCTTTGAGAAAACTGGAAATATCAAAGTAACATTTCATCCAAAGATAGGCACAATAAGGCACAGAAAAAGTAAAGGCCCGATCTCTTCTGTAGAGGCAGAAGAGATCAAGAAGAGATGGAAAAAATACACAGAAGAACTGTACAAAAAGATTTTAATGACCCAGATAACCACGATGGTATAATCAGTCACCCAGAGCCAGACATTCTGGAGGGTGAAGTCAAGTGGGCCTTAGGAAGCACTGGTGCCAATAAAGCTAGTGGAGGTGATGGAATTCCAGCAGAGCTACTTAAAATCCTAAAGATGATGCTATTAAAGTGATGCATTTAATATGTCAGCAAATTTAGAAAATGCAGCAGTGGCCACAGGACTGGAAAAGGTCAATCCTCATCCCAGTTCCCAAGAAAGTAGTAAAGAATGTTCAAATCACTGGACAACTGCTCTCATCTCCCATGCTAGTAAGGTTATTCTCAAAATCCTCCAAGCTAGGCTTCAGCATTATGTGAAACAAGAACTGCCAGGTGTTCAAGCTGGGTTTAGAGAAGGTAGAGGAACCAGAGATCAAATTGGCAACATTTGCTGGATCATTGAGAAAGCAAGAGAATTGCAGAAAAACATCTACCTCCATTTCATCGACTATGCCAAAGCCTTTGCATATATCATAACAAACTGTGGGAAACTCTTAAAGAAATAGGAATACCGTATCATCTTACCTGTCTCCTGAGAAACCTGTATGCAGGTCAAGAAACAACAATACCCTGAATGGAATAACTGACTAGTTCAGGATTGAAAAAGGAGTACAACAAGGCTGTTTATTGTCATCCAGTTTGTTTAACCTGTATGCTGAGCACATCATGCAAAATCTACCTCTGGATGAGTTACAAGCTGGAATCAAGACTGCTGGGAGAAACAGCAAAACTTCAGATATATGGATGATACTACTCTAATGACAGAAAGCAAAGAGGAACTAAAGAGCCTCTTGATTAGGGTAAAGGAGGAGAGTGAAAAAGCTGGCTTACAACTCAACATTCAAAAAACTAAGACCATGCCATCCAGTCCCACACTTCATGGCAAATAGAAGGGGAAAAAGTGAAAGCAGTGATAGATTTTATTTTCTTGGGCTCTAAAATCACTGCAGCTGGTGAGTGCAGCCATAACATTAAAAGAAGATTGCTTCTTGGCAGGAAAGCTGTGACAAACCTAGACCGTGTGTTAAAAAGCAAGGACGTCACTTTGCAGACAAAGGTCTATATCAATCAGTTCAGTTCAGTCGCTGAGTAATATTCAACTCTTTGCAACACCATGAACTGCAGCATACCAGGTTTCCCTGTCCATTACCAACTCCCTGAGCTTACTTAAACCCATGTCCATCAAGTTGGTGATGCCATCCATCCATCTCATCTTCTTTCCTCCCCTTCTCCTCCCACCTTCAATCTTTCCCAGTATCGGGGTCTTTTCTAATGAGTCACTTCTTCACATCAGGTAGCCAAAATATTGGAGCTTCAGCTTCAACATCAATCTTTCCAACTCAAGATTGATTTCCTTTAGGATTGACTGGTTGGATCTCCTTGTAGTCCAAGGGACTCTCAACAGTCTTTTCCAACACCATAGTTCAAAAGCACCAATTCTTCAGTGCTCAGCTTTCTTTATAGTCCATCTCTCATATCCATACATGACCACTGGAAAAACCATAGCCTTGATTAGATGGACCTTTGTTGGCAAAGTAATATCTCTGCTTTTTAACATGCTATCTAGGTTGGTCATAGGTTTTCTTCCAAGGAGCAATGTCTTTTAATTTCATGGCTGCAGTCACCATCTGCAGTAATTTTCAGTTCAGTTCAGTTCAGTTGCTCAGTCGTGTCCGACTCTTTGTGACCCCATGAATCGCAGCACGCCAGGCCTCCCTGTCCATCACCAACTCCCAGAGTTCACTCAAACTCATGTTCATCGAGTCAGTGATGCCAGCTAGGCATCTCATCCTCTGTTGTCCCCTTCTCCTTCTGCCCCCAATCCTTCCCAGCATCAGAGTCTTTTCCAATGAGTCAACTCTTTGCATGAGGTAGCCAAAGTGCTGGAGTTTCAGCTTTAGCATCATTGCTTCCAAAGAATACCCAGGGTTGATCTCCTTTAGCATGGACTGGTTGGACCTCCTTGCAGTCCAAGGGACTCTCAAGAGTCTTCTCCAACACCTCAGTTCAAAAGCATCAATTCTTGGGTGCTCAGCTTTCTTCACAGTCCAACACTCACATCCATACATGACCACTGGAAAAACCATAGCCTTGACTT
This sequence comes from Budorcas taxicolor, assembly GCF_023091745.1. Taxonomy (NCBI): domain Eukaryota; kingdom Metazoa; phylum Chordata; class Mammalia; order Artiodactyla; family Bovidae; genus Budorcas; species Budorcas taxicolor. The sequence continues at coordinate 19,733,457 of NC_068934.1, read as the reverse complement.
GATGGACTTTTGTTGGCAAAGTAATTTTGGAGCCCCCAAAAATAAAGCCTCTCACTGTTTCCATTGTTTCCTGATCTATTTGCCATGAAGTGATGGGAGTAGATGCCATGATCTTCGTTTTCTGAATGTTGAGCTTTAAGCCAACTTTTTCACTCTCCTCTTTCACTTTCATCAAGAGGCTCTTAGTTCTTCACTTCCTGCCATAGGGTGGTGTCAACTGCATATCTGAGGTAATTGATATTTCTCCTGGCAATCTTGATTCCAGCTTGTGCTTCATCCAGCCCCAGTGTTTCTCATTATGTACACTGCATGGAAGTTAAATAAGCAGGGTGACAATGTACAGCCTTGACGTACTCCTTTACTGATTTGGAACCAGTTTTTTGTTCCATGTCCAGCTTCTAGACCTGCAGACAGATTTCTCAGGAGGCAGGTCAGGTGGTCTGGCATTCCCATCTCTTGAAGAATTTTCCATAGTTTGTTGTGATCCACACAGTCAAAGGTCTGTATACAAAGGTCTGGATAGTCAAGGCTATGGTCTTTCCAGTAGTCATGTACAGATGTGAGAGCTGGACCATAAAGAAGGCAGAGCATTGAAGAATTGATGCTTTCAAACTGTGGTGTTTGAGAAGATGCTTGAGAGTCCCTTAGAGAACAAGATCAAACCAGTCAATCTTAAAGTAAATCAAGCCTGAATATTAAAAAGAACTTTCAAAGGACTGAGGCTGGCTAAAGCTCTGCTGTGAGCTTAGTCACTTAGTCATGACTGAGTCTTTGTGACCCCATGGACTATAGCCTGCCAGGCTCCTCTATCCATGGGGATTCTCCAGGTAAGAATACTGGAGTGGGTTGCCATGCCCTCCTGCTGGGGATTTTCTCAACCCAGGGATTGAACTCAGGTCTCCCATACTGCAGGTGGATTCCTTACCATATGAGCCACAAGGGAAGACCTGGATAAAGCTACCTGATGCAAACAACTGACTCATTGGAAAACACCCTGATGCTAGGAAAGACTAAAGGCAGAAGAAGAGGGTGACATATGATGAGATGGTTGGATGGCATCACCAATTCAACAGACATGAACTTGGGCAAACTCCAGGAGATAGGGAGATAGTGAGGGACAAGAAAGCCATGGGGTGCTGCAGTCCATGGTGTCTTGAAGAGTTGGACAAGACTTGGAGAATGAACAACAACAAAAATGCTAACAGACCACACATCATTTATTTCACAATTCCTCATTTTAAATTTTTGAATTAACAGACCATTAAGCAGAGAGGATTATATTGGATAAAAATGCTTCCATTGTAGTACTTTTGATCCTCAATTTACAAATAAGTAAACTGAAGCCAAGACAGGTTAACTAACATTTCCAAGTTCACACAATAGGTGGCCAGTATCTGAACTTGCATATTCCAACTCAGGGTGAGGGTTGCTTAGGAGAGTCCCTGGGATACTGGCTCCACCTTCCTGAACAAACTGACCTTGGGTCCTTTAAAACAAGTCCAGGCCAGGTGTAGAAAGAAGTTTTTGACTTTCATCTGAATTTTGATTCACATGAATTTATTAACAATTCAAATATTAAAATGAAAATTTTACTTCATAAAGTTTTATTTAATATATCCAAAGGGACAACTATCAAACATTACTGATGTAGGAGGATAGGATTATGGAGGGGTATACTGCTTTCTAACTTATGCATTTTATAATGATTAACTTTATATGATGAACAAGTTTACTCTGTAATCAATTTTTAAAAATAAATTGTTAGAAAAGTATATAGTCTATGCATGAAGGAGGATAGTACAGAGACAGACAAGTGGGGAGGCTTCATCTATGCCAAGGGACCTGCCACCCAAGGTTTCCTTGTGGGTCATCTGCAGAGTGCTGCCCAAGGCACCAAGGGAGAAGGGGTAGGCAGTTTTACACTGCCACCATAAGGCCTCAATGCAGTATTGGCCCAATGAGATTGTGCGCTTGGCCTGGTCACCTCGCACCTGCTCCTGACTCTGATCAAGTCAGAAACAAGGGCCAGTGAGGCTGGAGCTATAGGGAAAGCAACCTAAAATATTTAAGCTTCTCATTTAGGTGTCTCTGACTAAAACTTTAATGTTCAAGGCAGTTTAGACTTTGGGTTATTACTCTTGATTAGACACTTGATGCTGAGCTGAGGCTTTTTGGTGATTAAAAAGAAGTTTAAAAATTATCTCAGAGTGACTAGAGAAACTATGGAATCTGAGTGAGATCTTATTCAAGGGTAGGGAAAGACCTAGCTCACAGAGCAGATTTCTGTTGTAGGCTATTGTACCTGACTCAGTCATCCTGCTCTATGCTGATAAAAAAAATACAGGCTCTATAGCAGTTAACTGGTTAGCTGGGGCTCTCTTCATAGATAAATGATGGGATTTAGTTGCAAGTGTAAACCAGGTGTTCAGAACCCCACTCCTCTAACCATAAGCAGTATGGTTTCAAAAGCATTTTGCTTAGGACACAGAGTGTTCATTTTGGAGTCAGGTATAATAAAGTTTTGCCAAGAGAACGCACTGGTCATAGCAAACAACCTCTTCCAACAACACAAGAGAAGACTCTACACATGGACATCACTGGATGGTCAACACTGAAATCAGATTGATTATATTCTTTGCAGCCAAAGATGGAGAAGCTCTATACAGTCAGCAAAAACAAGACTGGGAGCTGACTGTGGCTCAGATCATGAACTCCTGATTGCCAAATTCAGACTTATATTGAAGAAAGTAGGGAAAACCACTAGACCATTCAGGAATGACCTAAATCAAATCCCTTATGATTATACAGTGGAAGTGAGAAATAGATTTAAGGGGACTAGATCTGATACACAGAGTGCCTGATGAACTATGGACAGAGGTTTGTGACATTGTACAGGAGACAGGGATCAAGAACATCCCCACGGAATAGAAATGCATAAAAGCAAAATGGCTGTCTGGGGAGGCCTTACAAGTAGTTGTGAAAAGAAGATAAGCAAAAAGCAAAGGAGAAAAGGAAAGATATAAGCATCTGAATGCAGAGTTCCAAAGATTTGCAAGAAGGGATAAGAAAGCCTTCCTCAGCAATCAATGGAAAGAAATAGAGGAAAAGAACAGAATGGGAAAGACTAGAGATCTCTTGAAGAAAATTAGAGATACCAAGGGAATATTTCAGGCAAAGATGGGCTCAATAAAGGACAGAAATGGTATGGACCTAACACAAGCAGAAGATACTAAGAAGAGTTGGCAAGAATACACAGAAGAACTGTACAAAAAAGATGTTCACAAGCAAGATAATCATGATGGTATGATCACTCACCTAGAGCCAGACATTCTGGAATGTGAAGTCAAGTGGGCCTTAGAAAGCATCACTACGAGCAAAGCTAGTGGAGGTGATGGCATTCCAGTTGAGCTATTTCAAATCCTGAAAGATGATGCTGTGAAAGTGCTGCATTCAATATGCCAGCAAATTTGGAAAACTCAGCACTGACCACAGGACTGGAAAAGGTCAGTTTGCATTCCAATCGCTAAGAAAGGCAATGCCAAAGAATGCTCAAACTACTGCACAATTACACTCATCTCACACACTAGTAAAGCAATGTTCAAAATTCTCCAAGCCAGGCTTCAGCAATACATGAACCGTGAACTTCCAGATGTTCAAGCTGGTTTTAGAAAAGGCAGAAGAACCAGAGATCAAATTGCCAACATCTGCTGGATCATGGAAAAAGCAAGAGAGTTCCAGAAAAATATCTATTTCTGCTTTATTGACTATGCCAAAGCCATTGACTGTGTGGATCACAATAAACTGTGGAAAATTCTGAAAGAGATGGGAATACCAGACCACCTAACCTGCCTCTTCAGAAACCTATATGCAGGTCAGGAAGCAACAGTTAGAACTGGACATGAACAACAAACAGGAAAAGGAGTAGGTCAAGGCTGTATATTGTCACCCTGCTTATTTAACTTCTATGCAGAGTACATCATGAGAAACGCTGGACTGGAAGAAGCACAAGCTGCAATCAAGATTGCTGGAAGAAATACCAGTAACCTCAGATATGCAGATGACACCACCCTTATGGCAGAAAGTGAAGAGGAACTAAAAAGCCTCTTGATGAAAGTGAAAGAGGAGAGTGAAAAAGCTGGCTTAAAACTCAACATTCAGAAAATGAAGACCATGGAATCTGGTCTATTTACTTCATGGGAAATAGATGGGGAAACAGTAGAAACAGTGTCAGACTTTATTTTGGGGGGCTCCAAAATCACTGCAGATGGTGACTGCAGCCATGAAATAAAAAGATGCTTATCCTTGGAAGAAAAGTTATGACCAACCTAGATAGAATATTGAAAAGCAGAGACATTACTTTGCCAACAAAGGTCCGTCTAGTCAAGGCTATGGTTTTTCCTCTGGTCATGTATGGATGTGAGAGTTGGACTGTGAAGAAGGCTGAACGCTAAAGAATTGATGCTTTTGAACCGTGGTGTTGGAGAAGACTCTTGAGAGTCCCTTGGACTACAAGGAGATCCCACCAGTCCATGCTAAAGGAGATCAGCCCTGGGTGTTCTTTGGAAGGAATGATGCTAAAGCTGAAACTCAGTACTTTGGCCACCTCATGAGAAGAGTTGACTCATTGGAAAAGACTCTAATGCTGGGAGGGATTGGGGGCAGGAGGAGAAGGGGATGACAGAGGATGAGATGGCTGGATGGCATCACAGACTCGATGGACGTGAGTTTGAGTGAACTCCGGGAGTTGGTGATGGACAGGGAAGCCTGGCGTGCTGCAATTCACGGGGTCGCAAAGAGTCGGACACGACTGACCAACTGAACTGAACTGATACTTGGTTTTTTCCACAAACTTCTTGTCACTATCATTGTTGCTGTGCCTTCAGAAATGAGGGGTGCAGTAACAAAACTCGAGTCAGAACTGATTCTGAATCTTGCATCATGTGATGATGTCAAGGCTATTAATAACATCAAATATCAGATTTCCCATGAGGATACTCCTAGTGGCTAACCCAAAGGGCTGTATTACATTATGCATGAAAGGCACATTGTGGGGATTAAATGAACAGTGATGATTATACCAATAATAACAATTTCTGCCTGAAAATCACAGAAGAATCTGGGTGAGAGAATAGAGAATGTCCCCTCTTCAATGTCACATAAGTCTCTGCTCTTAACTAGCTCCCCTGGAGACTGCACCGTGAGCAATGTAGGGTAGAGAGGGGACAGAGACTCCTATTGTACTAGATTTGGAAGAACAATCTGTACAACCAGCTTACCATGAAGTAGTAAGGGTGATTTATCTTCTTTAGGACCTGAATATTGTCTGTGGTCACTGAGTGAATCCTGGAGCACCAGGCCAGTGAGAAGAGCCAAGGTTCATTGATGACGTATAAGTTGATAGTGATGTTAGCTGCTTTATATTCTCTGGAAAGAAAAAGAACCCACAGGAAATTAAGACTTAATCTCACACTCATCATCTAAAAGGGAACTGGTCACCATACTTGTAAAAGGTGTTTGCTTAAATCACAAGATGCAGTTGGTCATGTGACATCTTATGATACAACATGCTGAATTAGCTCATTTCAATGAGGACAAAGGACTAGATTTAATACCTTTGCTCCTGTACCTACAGTAGGATTTTTCTATTTTTTTTAATTTTTATTGAAATATAGTTGATTTACAATGTTATGTTAGTTTCAGGTTTATAGCAAAATGATTCGTAGTATATGCTGCTGCTGCTACTGCTGCTAAATCGGTTCAGTCGTGTCCGACTCTGTGTGACTCCATAGACAGCAGTCCACCAGGCTCCCCTGTCCCTGAGATTCTCCAGGCGAGAACACTGGAGTGGGTTGCCATTTCCTTCTCCAATGCATGAAACTGAAAAGTGAAAGTGAAGTCGTTCAGTCATGTCCGACTCTTAGCGACCCCATGGACTGCAGCCTACCAGGCTCCTCCGCCCCTGGGATTTTCCAGGCAAGAGTACTGGACTGGGTTGCCATTGCCTACCTATATCTAAATCTATCTTCTTTTTAGATACTTTTCCATTGTAGGTTACTATAAGATCTTGAGTATAGTTTCCTGTTGCTGTACACTAGGTCCTTGTTGGCTAGCTATTTTAAATATAGTAGTATGTTTAATTCCAAACTTCTAATTTATCCCTCCCCCCTTTCTCTTTGGTAACTATAAGCTTGTTTTCTATGTTAACAGTAATAGTAGTATTTTAGTAAAGTACATGCCCCAAGACAAAAAAGGATGAAAGAAAGGGAGGGAGGGAGGGAAGAAACAGGAAAGCCCTGTTAGAAGGAAAAGGCAATCTACTCCAGTATTCTTGCCTGGAAAATTTCATGGACAAAGAAGCCTGGCAGGCTACAGTCCATGGGGTTGCAAAGAGTTGGACATGACTAATGTCATGTAAATATTCCTACAATTTGCTTCCATAAGCTGATATGCACCAGCTCCAGTACACTATTGTGTAGCAAATGTACTTACTTCCATCAGAATGCTTAACACCTATTACACTATCTGCTTTCCTATCAGTCTTCTTTACTTGACCGTAGCAAATTAAAGGCAGAGATTCTGTGTTACTCATCTCTGTATAGCCAGTACCTGCTTCATAAACAGTTGACTGAAGGAAAAAAGAAATGAATACCAATATGGTAAATATTTATACTTCAAATATAAAGAATTTTTTAAAGCACTTACTAGGGAAAATGGAACCCAAATTTCCCTATGCACTGCATGCTAAGTCACTTCAGTCATGTCCAACTCTTTGCAACCCCATGGACTATAGCCCACCAGGCTCCTCTGTCCATGGGATTTTCCAGGCAAGAATTCTGGAGTGGGTTGCCATTTCCTTCTCCAGGAGATCTTCCCAACCCAGGCATCGAACCCACAACTCTTACGTCTCCTGCACTGGCAGGTGGGTTCTTCACCACTGGCACCACCTGCATGTTGGTAGATATTTGTGCGCTGTCTATAGAGACAGAAAGTCAGTAGAGCATCTAGTAATTCTAATCAAGTTGTCATTTTCAGGGAAAACTTCTCACAAAATATACCATGTAAATCCCTTCAAAAATTTTGCTTAACCCTGAGATGACATAGCATATCGAAAACAGCTATGAGCAAGTCTGCATTTGAATCTAGCTTTGTCTTGTACTAGCTTTGCAGGCTGTTAGGCTCAGTATATAAACTGTAAGATAAAAATAATACTACCACTTTCACAGCAGTGCTTGCAATTAGTTACCCAATATGCTAGAACTGTCTCTAAGACAATTATTCATATCACCAGAAGATTAGGAAACAGAAATAAGGAAACAGTAGTAAAAATTTTTGAAGCCAACACACAAAAACCATTCACAATTTCTACCTATTAATAATGAGCCTATAGAAATTGGAACACAATATACCATTAACAATCACCCAAAGAAATGTAAATACATAGGTATTAAGAAGCATAGGATCTGTAACCCCAAACTAGAATATTTTTAAAGTGAAGAGACACACGTATTTATGAACTGGAAAAGTCAACATCATACAGATGTCAATTCTCCTCAAACTGATCTGTAGGTTAATGGAATCCTTACCAAAATACCACCAAGCTTTCCTTGGTTTGTCTGTTTTTTTCTGTACAATTAACTTGCGCGTGTGTGTGCTAAGTCGCTTCAGTCATGTTTGACTCTTTGCGACCCTGTGGACTGCAGCCTGCCAGGCTCCTCTGTCCTAACTGATTCTAAAATGTATGTCAAAAGGCTCAGTCCAAAATTAACTAAAACTATATTGAAAAGGAAGAATAAAGTGAGAGAGAATCATTGCACCCAGTATTAAGGCATACTGTATAGCTACAGTAATCAAAACAATGTGGTATTAGGGAAGGAACAGACATATGGACAGTGAAACGTAATTTTAAACCCAGAAGCAGACCCACACAAATGTCAAAATGATTTTTTACAAAGGTCCAAAAGCAACTTAATGGGATAAGGAGAAATTTTTTTAACAAACTGGACTAGAGCAATTGGCCAAAAACGTACAGGCATAGGCAAAAAAAAAACCAGAAATTTTCAACCTAACACCACACACACACATCATATAAAAATTGACTCAAGTGGATCATAGATAAATATATAATGTAAACTATAAAACTTGCAGGAAAAATCGAGACCTGTGGGCTAGAAAAAAGAACTCTTAGACTCAACAGTAAAAAGCATGATTCATAAAGGGAAAACTGATGTCAGACTTAATCAAAATTTTAAAACTCTTGTTCTGTGGAAGACTGTGTAGGGGATGCTACAGACCAGAAATAGACTGGGACAAATATATGCAAACAAAATATCCAACAAAGGATTATATCTATAATACAGAAAGAACTCTCAAAATTCAACAATAAAATTCAGTTAAGAATGATAAGACATTTCACCAAAGAGGACAGACCAAGGCAACTAAGAACATAAGATGTTCAGTATCATTACCCACCAGAGAATGAAAATTAAAACCACAGTGGGATATCACTACACACCTATAGAATGGCTACAGTAAAAATGACAATGGCTGGAGTAGGAAATGGCAACCCACTCCAGTATTCTTCCCTGGAAAATTCAAAATTCCAGGGACAGAGGAGCCTGGTGGGCTACAGTCCATGGGGTCACAAAAGTTGGACTCAATTACTTTCACTTTCAAAAGAAAGAATGAGAAATAAAAAAAAAAATCACCAGCTAACAGTCACATATTTGGTTCTGAAGGACAACTGTTATTTGATACTGTTTTGATTTCTGGAGAAGATCAGATTTTTTTAGTACTCATGTATAGGTTTCCTCCTTTTCTTTAGTATTAAAGGACAAAGTTGAAAGAGTATTCTATATATCTATGAAAATTAAAGTGCATATCAAATGCATATCCAATCCCACAAGGATTGATTTATTAGTACTTGCACAGCCTTGTGAAAAGTGCATGAGGTACCAGGTACATTGGGGGCACATTCATTCTCACAGAAGAGTAGCATTTCAGGGTCAGGAACCATGGTAAAAACCACCATATGATCCAGCAATCCTACTCCTAGGCATATACCCTTAGGAAACCAAAATTGAAAAAGACACATGTAGCTATAACATGGAAGCATGTCCATGCCCATGGATGTCCATCCATCGACAGATGAATGGATAAAGAAGTTTTGCTACATATACACAATGGAATATTACTCTGCCATAAAAAGGAATGCATTTGAGTCAGTTCTGATGAGGTGGATGAAACTAGAGCTTATTATACAGAGTGAAGTGAGTCAGAAAGAGAAAGATGCATATCGTATTCTAACATATAGATTCGGAACCTAGAAGAATGGTAGTGAAGAACTTGTTTACAGGGCAGCAGTGGAGAAACAGACATAGAGAATAGATTTATGGACATGGGGAGAAGGGAGAAGACAGTGAGATGTATGGAAAGAGTAACATGAAAACTTACATTACCATTTGTAAAATAGATAGCCAAGGGGAATTTGTTGTATGGCTCAGGAAACTCAAACAGGGGCTCTGTGTCAAACTAGAGGGGTAGGATGGGGAGGGAGATGAGAGGGAATTTCAAAAGGGAGAGGATATATGTATACCTATGGCTGATTCATGTTGAGGTTTGACAGAAAATAAAATTCAATAAAGCAATTATCCTTCAATAAAAAATAAAAGGAAAACAAACCAAAAAACAATTACTTATAAAATGTTAGATTTAAAATACTTAAAACTTTAATTTTCCTATCAGATATTTCCATATCCATAAAGCAATTATATGGCAAAATAATTTCTATTCAGTGTTGGTGCATTAAATGGGTTAGCATTGATTCATGATAACAGAATAAACTGAACTATGGACTAATAGATAGAAATAAATCCCAGGGTAGGTTAAAAAATATTTTGGAAAACAATTATGTTTAAAATCTAAAAATAAATGGAAATGTATGACTTAAAAAGACACAAAACCAAAGTCTGTGCAGCTTGCAGATTGCTGATTAGAAGCTTCAGGATTTTCACAATGCAAATCTTTGTTTTGTGTGCTGTTTATTCAAACAAATTAATTCAATATGTCCAATAAAAATTTTCTCAAAGCAAAAAAAAATAAATAATAATAATGACAATGGCATACACTGGTAAGGACAGAGAGGCTCTGAATCATCATACATTGCTGATGGGATGTAAAGAGGTACAGGCCCTCTGAAAATGTTTGGAAGTGTCTTAGCTAAATAAAATTTACAAAGTTTCTTATAAAACTTCGAAAACCACCATACCCCAGCAATTGCATCCTTGCCATTAATCCATTAATCCATCTTGCCATTAATCTTGCCATTAATTCTAGCCATTAATCCCATAGAAGTAAAAACCTATATTCACGGCAAACAATTCTCAGAAGATAGCAGAAAAAGAAACCCCAGGAACCTGATCTCATCCTGGACAATTACACTGGCGAATCTGTCTATTGTAACTATTAATATTTTTATACTATGGAGTCTACTGAAGCTCTAAATGTTATAGTTAATAAGTTACAGCTCAGTTCAGTTCAGTCGCTCAGTCGTGTCCAACCCTTTGCAACCCCATGAACCACAGCATGCCAGGCCTCCCTGTCCATTACCAACTCCCTGAGCTTACTCAAACTCATGTCCGTTGAGTCAGTGATGCCATCCAACCATCTCATCCTCTGTCGTCTCCTTCTCCTCCTGCCCTCAATCTTTCCCAGCAGCAGGGTCTTTTCAAATGAGTCAGCTCTTGGTATCAGGTGGCCAAAGTATTGGAATTTCAGCTTCAACATCAGTCCTTCCAATGAACACCCAGGACTGATCTTTAGGATGGACTGGTTGGATCTCCTTGCAGTCCAAGGGACCCTCAAGAGTCTTCTCCAACACCACAGTTCAAAAGCACCAATTCTTCAGCACTCAGCTTTCTTTATAGTTCAACTCTCACATCCACACATGACCATTGGAAAAACCATAGCCTTGACTAGACAGACCTTTGTTGGCAAAGTAATGTTTCTGCTTTTTAACATTCTGTCTAGGTTGGTCATAAGTTTCCTTCCAAGGAGTAAGCATCTTAATTTCATGGCTGCAATCAACATCTGCAGTGACTTTGGAGCGCCCCCCACCCCCAAAATAAAGTCAGCCACTGTTTCCAGTGTTTCCTGTCTATTTGCCATGAAGTGATGGGACCAGATGCCATGATCTTAGTTTTTTGACATTAGTTTTTTGAGCTTTAAGCCAACTTTTTCACTCTCCTCTTTCACTTTCATCAAGAGGCTCTTTAGTCCTTCACTTTCTGCCATAAGGGTGGTGTCATCTGCATATCTGAGGTTATTGATATTTCTCCCAGCAATCTTGATTCCAGCTTGTGCTTCTTCCAGTCCAGCATTTCTCATGATGTACTCTACATAGAAGTTAAATAAGCAGGGTGACAATATACAGCCTTGACGTACTCCTTTTCCTATTTGGAACCAGTCGTTGTTCCATGTCCAGTTCTAACTGTTTCTTCCTGACCTGCATACAGGTTTTTCAAGAGGTAGGTCACGTGGTCTGGTATGCCCATCTCTTTCAGAATTTTCCACAGTTTATTATGATCCACACAGTCAAAGGCTTTGGCATAGTCAATAAAGCAGAAACAGATGTTTTTCTGGAACTCTCTTGCTTTTTAGATGATCCAGTAGATGTTGGCAATTTGATCTCTGGTTCCTCTGCCTTTTCTAAAACCAGCTTGAACATCTGGAAGTCCACGGTTCATGTATTGCTGAAGCCTGGCTTGGATTGTGGTCAATTTCAGCAATTAGCACACTAGTAGTTACCCAGTCCACACTCCCAGCCACATGACAGGCAGGTGTGCCCATGTTCCTAGAGTAGTTTACACACAGCTTATGAGAGCCAAGGAGTGCAAAAAGGTCACTATCCTCCAATTATTGGGGATCTGTGCTCTGATCAGTGATTGCTGCTTCTGGCCACAGATGTGCACAGAAAGAGGCGTGCAAGCACTTTTGTCTTCCTCATTGCCTCCCCGCGCCCCAACATCACAACTGTGGCAATCTTTCCTCTTCCCACTAAAATGATTTCCAGTGGTTTAAAGGTCCAGCGCTCTTTCCTTCCCATCTTTCAGTTATGTCTTTTTCCCCTTTTGGGAGCCAGACATTAAAGATTAGGACATCGAAAAGCAATTACATATATGGGAAAAGTTACAAAGTGACCACATATGTCCAGGGAAAGGCACATTAGAGACCCGAGAAGACCTTAAGTTTATACCCTCAGGCTGACTGTTGGCATAGAGACAGCCAAAATACAAATAACAAAAAGCAGCAAACCCTGAGGAAAGGGGAGAATCTGATTTCAAGAGTTGCCAGATAATTATTTTCAAATGTCCAGTTTTTAAGAAAAATCACAAAGTGTAAAAAGAAACAAGAAAGTATGGTTCATTCAAAGGAAAAACTAAATCTAAAAAAACTGCCCCTGGAAAAGAGCTGATGGCTGATACACAAGACAAAAACTTTTCCATCCTAAAGATACTCAGAGAACTAAAGGAAGATGTAGATAGAGTTTTTTAAATATATGAAGAAAATGGAAACATTAATAAAGAGACAGAAAACCCAGAAAATACTAGAGCTGAATTCTAGAGCTGAAAATCACAATAACTGTAATGAAAAACTGACTATTAAGATTCAAAGGCAGATTTGATCAAGCAGAAGAAAGAATCAGTGAACTAGAAGATAGATCAATAGATATTTATGATTTTGAAGAAAAGAAGCAAAAAAGATTGAAGAAAAGGGAACAGAGCCTAAGATATCTGTGGGACATCATAAAACAAGTCAATATATATATATATATATATATTTAGGTTCCAAAGGAAGGAGAGAGAAAGAGGCAGAGAGAATATTTGAAGAAATAATCGCTGAATGCCCAAATGTGATAAAAGATATGAATGTAAATATCCAATGAACTCTAAGTAAGGTGAACTCAAAGAGATACACCCTATGACTCACTATAATCAAACTTTCAAAAGCCAAAGGCAAAGAAAGAATCTTGAAATCACCAAGAGAAGCAACTTGCCACATACAAGGTATCCTCAATAACATTCTCAGACTTCTCATCAGGCTTTGGCAGACAGTAGGCAGTGGGTCCAAATATTCAAAGTGTTAAAAGAAAAAAGCTGTCAACCAAGATTTATAAACCCAGCAAAACCTATCTTTCAAATATAAGAGGTATAATACTAAAGAACAAATCTGAGTCCATATTAGACCTCTTTTTTTTTTTTTTTTTTTTACTTTAATCTGTGTATTCTATTGCTTTTGAGACAAGCAAGAATGTTGCCTATAGCCCGAAATGCTCAGGATAACCCATTCTCAAGGTTCTGACCTCTAACGGTATAACATTTTCCTATACATGTAGAGATAAAAAGTTGCAGAACAGAGAATAACATTTGTCTTGTTGGAGATTCACAGGCACAAGGGGAAACTTAAGACATTCCCAAATAAACTAAAGCTGAAGGAGTTCATGACCACTAGACCAACCCTGTAGGAAAAACTCAAGAGAATCCTCCAGTTCAGTTCAGTCACTGAGTCGTGTCTGACTCTTTGCGACCCCATGGACCACAGCACGCCAGGCCTCCCTGTCCATCACCAACTCCCAGAGTTTACCCAGACTCATGTCCATTGAATCAGTGATGCCATCCAACCATCTCATCCTCTGTTGTCTCCTTCTCCTCCCACCAGTAATCTTTCCCAGCATCAGGGTCTTTTCCAATGAGTCAGTTCTTCACATCAGGTAGTCAAGGGACAGTAAATCAAAGTCTTAACACATAAAGATCTCAATAAAAGTCAATGGCAAATATAAAAGCTAGTATTATTTTTAACAATTTTGTAACTATAGTCTTTATTTCACACATACTTTAGTAAAAGGAGAAAGTCAGAATTATTAGTCTAACATCTAGTAATTTTGTAACTTTGTTTTATCAACTCCACATGTTGTCTTCTGCATAATTTGAGAAACTATTGCATTTATAAGAATTATTAGTTTATCTTTGAGGCACATAGTGTATATAAAGATAAATTTTTCTGACATCAATAAGTGAAATTGGAGTTATAAAGGAGAAGAATTATTGCATGTTACTGAATTTAAGCTGGTAAAAATTCAATCACAGTATCATAACTTTAGGATGGTAAGTGTAATTCCCATGGTAACCACAAAAACTTAGATATAAAATACATAAAAAGGGAAAGAAGAAAAGGATTTAAGTATTTTACTACAAAAAAAATCCCAAAACAATGAAACATAAAGGAAAACAGTAAAGTAGAAAATAAGGGGAAAAATTATAAGATATATTAAAATAACTGATAACAGAAACAATATTTACAAAAAAGACAGCAGTAAAAACATGACAATAGTCTTCCCTCTTTTCAGTAATTATTTTAAATGTAAATAAATTAAACCCTCCAATCAAACAAACAGATTGGTAGAATGCATAAAAACATACAACCCATCTTTATGCTGTTTACAAGAGGCTCATTTTAGATCCAAAGGCACAAATAGATTGCAAGTGAAAGGACAGAAAAGATATTCCATGCAAACAGTAACTAAAAAGATCATGGGTGGCTATACTAACAACAGACAAAACAGGCACTATGTCAAAAAAGCTTATATATGGAAAAGAAAGACATTATATATTAATAAAAGCTTCAATATAGCAAGAAGATATATTAATTATAAACATTTATCTGCCTAATGACAGAACAGTAAAATTTACAAAGTAAACACTGACAGAACTGAAGCTGTACAATGATAGTTGGAAATTTTAATATCCCACTCTCAATATGAATAGAACAATCAGATAGAAGATAAGTAGGGAAAGGGAGGACTTAATCAACACAAGAAACTAACTATTTCTAAGACACAGAATGCTCAACCCAATAACAGCATACACATTCTTCTCAAATACATATGTGACAATTCCCTATTTAGATATAAAACTGAAAATGAAGTCGCTCAGTCATGTCCGACTCTTTGTGACCCCATGGACTGTAGTCTATCAGGCTCCTAAGTTCATGGAATTTTCCAGGCAAGAGTACTGGAGTGGCTTGCCATTTCCTTCTCCACAGGATCTTCCTGACCCAGGGATTGAACCGAGGTCTCCTGCATTGCAGGCAGACACTTTAGCATCTGAGCCACCACGGAAGTCATATAGTAGACCACAAATTAAGTCTCAACAGATATAAAAAGATAAATATCAAAGTAACCTATCCAACCACAACCCAATAAAGTTAGAAGTCTAACAAAAGGAAAATTGGAAAATTCACATATTTGTGGGGCTTAACACACTTCCTGAGCTTCCCTGGTGGCTCAGATGGTAAAGAATCCACTTGCAATGCAGGAGACCTGGGTTGGATCCCTGGATTGGGAACATCCCCTGGAAGAGGGCATGGCAACCAGCTCCAGTAGTCTTGCCTGGAGAATCCCCATAGACAGAGGAGTCTGGCGGGCTATAGTCCATGGGGTCACAAAGAGTTGGACACGACTGAGGGACTAAGCACACAATACACTTTCAATAAACTAATGGATAAAGAAAGAAATCACAAGGGAAATGAGAAAATACCTGGAGATGAAGGAAAATGAAAACACCAAAATTCGTGGGATGCACCAAAATTCATAGATGGTGCTAGGGGAGGGGGAATCCATAGCTATCAATGCTTATATTTAAAAAATCAGAGGATTTTTGCATCTATGTTCATCAGTAATATTGGCCTGTAATTTTCTTTTCTGTGATATCTCTGTGTGCTTTTGGTATCAGAGTGATGGCAGCCTGACACAATGAGTTTAGAAGTGTTCCTTTCAAACAATATCATCAATGGCACAGAAGAACACAGGTGCAAAATTCCTCAACAAAATATGAGCAAACCAAATCCAAAAATACATTAAAAGGCTCAAATACCATGATCAAGTGGGATATATCCCAGAATTGCAATAATTTTTCAATAGTATCAAATATTGTGATATACCACATTAAGAAACTGAAGAATAAAACCCATATGATCATCTCAATAGATGCAGAAAAAGCTTTTGATAAATTTAAACATCCATTGATAAGAAAAACTAAGAAAGTGAGAAAACAGGAAACATACCTCAACATAATAAAGGCCACATATATGACAAATCCATGACTAACATCATACTTAAAGTTAAAAAGCTGAAAGCACTTCCTCTAAGATCAGATCAGGAATAAGAGAAGAAGACCGACTCCTATCACTCTCATCCAACATCGGTTTAGAAGTCCTAGACACAGCAATAAGAGAAAAAATAAATAAAATGAATCCAAACTGGAAAAGAAGAAGTAAAACTATCAATGTCTGTAGAGGACATATTATCCACACTACCAGAAAACCACCAGGACTCATCAATAAATAAATAAATAAATTCAATAAAGCTGCAAAATGCAAAATTAATGTATATAAATCCATTGGACTTCTATACAGTAATAACAAAATATCTGAAAGAGAAACTAAGGAACCAATGCCATTTACCACTGTATCAAAAACAATAATATACCTGGGAATTAACCTACCTAAGGAGGCAAAAGGCCTGTACTTCGAAAACTGTTAAAATGCTAGTGAAAGAAACTAAAGATAGTACAAAAAGGATGGAAAGATATACTGTGCTCTTGGAATAGAAAAATCAATACTGTTAACAACTTACTGACCACAGACCTATCAATAAGTTTTTGTTACCCAAATATTACTGACCAGAGATGTACCAATATTCACTTACATAACAAATTGCTGGCCACAGGTGTTAGCTTCTGCAAAATTCCCGTTGTCAATAATTTGTTAAAATGGCCATACTACCCAAGGTAATACACAGATTCAGGTAAATCCCTATCAAATTACCAATGGCACTTTAAACAGAACTAGAAAAAAAATTAAAAAATTTGTACACAAACACAAAAGACCCCAAAGAGCTAAAACAATCTTAAGAACAAAGGGGCTGGAGGTCACAGTCCCTCACTTCAGACTATACTACAAAGCTCTGTAATCAAAACAGTATAGTACTGGCACAAAAACAGAAGTATAAATAAATGGAACAGGATATAAAGAACAGAAATAAACCCACACACCTATGGTCAATTAATTTTCAACAAAGGAGGTGAGACTACAT